>NC_092020.1:26733655-26781865 GCF_042242105.1 Pempheris klunzingeri
CATCGCACATCACGGCAGAGCTCCATTAGATAACGGCACGGCGAAGGACGGAAAATGAGAACAAAACAAAATAGAAAAAAAGAAGAGAGGGCGGATGAGAAATGAGCCGGGAATACAAAGGAGAAGACAGCAGTGTGTGTGTGTGTGTGTGTGTGTGTGTGTGTGTGTGTGTCACATACAGTACAGTGGTACAGGTTTTAAAGATCCTTGGTAGCTTTAAAAAGAGACAGAGAGAGTTCATTTCATCACACAAACAGTTTCTCTCCGTCTCTAAGAAACGGGTTTAAAGGAAGATTTGGACGCTTTATGAGGCGGCTGGTGAGAAGGTCTTATAGATCTGTGTCTGTGTCTGTACTCAGAGTCCAGGACTGAAAGCAGACACTGAAGGCCTGTCGCTCCACACACACACACACACACACACACACACACACACACACTACATCTGCTGCAAATTCATTTCACAGCAACAATCAGAGCGGCCGATCTTTGTGAGGACCCCAGCAGGAGGCCAGGACGCCACCATCACCAGCTGATGAGCTGAGAAATGAGGAAACCTGGACGGCGCTCAGGTGATTGGAGGGTCATCAGCTCACGGGTCAAAGGGCTAACGCTACCTCGCTAATTTTGTGAATGTTGAAGATAAAAGTTGTGACATCTAGCAGCGATTCCTGTTAGCCCTCCTGTTTCCTGTTAGCCTTCCTGTTAGCCCTCCTGTTTCCTGTTAGCCTTCCTGTTAGCCATCCTGCTTCCTGTTAGCCCTCCTGTTTCCTGTTAGCCACCCTGTTAGCCCTCCTGTTTCCTGTTAGCCTTCCTGTTAGCCCTCCTGTTTCCTGTTAGCCTTCCTGTTAGCCATCCTGTTTCCTGTTAGCCTTCCTGTTAGCCCTCCTGTTTCCTGTTAGTCGTCCTGTTAGCCATCCTGTTTCCTGTTAGCCTTCTTGTTAGCCCTCCTGTTTCCTGTTAGTCGTCCTGTTAGCCACCCTGTTTCTTGTTAGCCGTCCTGTTTCCTGTTAGCCTTCCTGTTAGCCATCCTGTTTCCTGTTAGCCTTCCTGTTAGCCCTCCTGTTTCCTGTTAGTCGTCCTGTTAGCCATCCTGTTTCCTGTTAGCCTTCTTGTTAGCCCTCCTGTTTCCTGTTAGTCGTCCTGTTAGCCATCCTGTTTCCTGTTAGCCTTCTTGTTAGCCCTCCTGTTTCCTGTTAGTCGTCCTGTTAGCCACCCTGTTTCTTGTTAGCCCTCCTGTTTCCTGTTAGCCTTCCTGTTAGCCCTCCTGTTTCCTGTTAGCCTTCCTGTTAGCCCTCCTGTTTCCTGTTAGCCCTCCTGTTTCCTGTTAGCCACCCTGTTAGCCCTCCTGTTTCCTGTTAGCCTTCCTATTAGCCCTCCTGTTTCCTGTTAGCCTTCCTGTTAGCCCTCCTGTTTCCTGTTAGCCACCCTGTTAGCCCTCCTGTTTCCTGTTAGCCTTCCTATTAGCCCTCCTGTTTCCTGTTAGCCTTCCTGTTAGCCCTCCTGTTTCCTGTTAGCCTTCCTGTTAGCCCTCCTGTTTCCTGTTAGCCATCCTGTTTCCTGTTAGCCCTCCTGTTTCCTGTTAGCCACCCTGTTAGCCCTCCTGTTTCCTGTTAGCCTTCCTATTAGCCCTCCTGTTTCCTGTTAGCCTTCCTGTTAGCCCTCCTGTTTCCTGTTAGCCTTCCTGTTAGCCCTCCTGTTTCCTGTTAGCCTTCCTATTAGCCCTCCTGTTTCCTGTTAGCCTTCCTGTTAGCCCTCCTGTTTCCTGTAAGCCATCCTGTTAGCCACCCTGTTTCTTGTTAGCCGTCCTGTTTCCTGTTAGCCTTCCTGTTAGCCCTCCTGTTTCCTGTTAGCCACCCTGTTTCCTGTTAGCATTTATGGTCCCTCCACAGCCAAACCTGCAGGAAAAGCTTGATAATCACAACATTTAATTATCTAAGAAATCCGACTCGTCCTCCTCTTAGTCTTTGGAGGTGGAGATCCAGGGGTGTGTTCCCCTGTTCGCTCCACCCTGAGTGGGGGCTTCCTCAGACACCTGCTTGGGGGGGGGGGGGGTCACCTTGGACTGTCCCTTAGTAGTGAGCTGCTGATTTCAACTCAACAGTGTTGATCGTTATTTCTGCAGGCCGACTCACAACAACCTGCATTCAGCATCAGCCCCCTCCGTGCCCCCACAGCTCCATTTAGTCTGTTCCACTTACTAAAAATGTCACTATTGTGGAACAGTGACACCCCCAAAAAGACCCGCTGTAGATTTGAGCTCCGTTAGCTCCCAAATAAAAGTATTTCAGAGGAAGGACTCAATGTGTTTTTATCCAAAAGCAAAAGTAACACTGATTTATTTTAATCTGACTTGTGTCCCACAGGAAACATGATCCCCACCTGTACCTGTCGCACTGAACCTAATCATGTCACTTCTGATGACATGTTCACCTTCACCTGAAATGTTTCTCAGCAAGCTTTATTTTGGAAGCGTAACAGGATGTTGTATATATATATATCACTGCAGACTTGACGACAGAATGAGACCGTGGAGGCATTAAATGACAGACGGAAAGCTATAAATATGTGGATATGACGGGCAGAGTGGCCGTAAAGTGGCGTGTTGTTCACAGGCCGTGGGATCAGGTTGGACCGGCGACCCTGTGAAAGTCACCAGGGATGTTCCTGACAGGAAACAGATCGGCGTGGACAGGCGGTCCAGACCGAAACACAAGCCCAGATACAAGATGTTACCTCAGGTGGAAAGAGGAACACGCTTCTCGTCTGCATCTCCAGCAGCTTCATTACACCGATCACATCTCACTCTTCTTCTGAGCAACAACACGCAAACAAAGAGGGCAGACGGGAGCCGGGGGAAGTGAAAATGAGCCCATCCTGAGGTGTAAACTCCTCCTGATTACCGGAGCATTGTTTCAATCAGATAATCAGGCCTCTGCAAACACACACACACACACACACACTCACACACACACACTCACACAGGCGACTGACGAGCTGGCAGATTTTTGTCACTAATAACGGTTTAGTGGCGAGAGGTCCTGGAGAGGAGGTGAAGACTGACACTCGAACCATCCCTCCTCCTCTCTTTCGCTGGCAGCTCTCATCTGCCATGTTGGAGGGAGCGCTGCCATCACTTGGCACCTTATTTATTTTAATTATTTTGATTCCCGCTCTCCATCTTTGGCATCCCTGGCTCGGGGAACCGCTGATGGCTGACATTCATTTGTCAATCTCGCCACGGCTGCCTGCCAATTATAAAATGAAAAGTTCTGGCGAGGCCATTAGAAGCGGCTCTGGCTGCTTCTCTGAGTGTTAACAGGCGAGAGCGGCTTGTCGCTGCCTCCTCCTGCCCTCTCTCTTCTCTGCAGCGTCATGTGGGCTCGACGCCACTCGCCAACTATCAGGTGAGCGTTTGCTCTCCGTCTTTGATGTCCTCTCTTTGTTGCCGTACAGTTATCAGCGCTCCCACTCTGCTGCCGGATTTAGAAGCTTCAGCCCCTCGTTTCGTCGCTCCCGTCGCTCCTTGCATCATGCTGCTTTCTCCACATCAGCACAAGTAAATCTGCAGGTGACACTGGACAGCGTCTCAGAGTCTATAAGATAATGACAAGTCAGGGGAGACGGGCGCTGCTGATTTAGCTCTTTCTAAATGTCCAATGTGTGCGACTGACAGTCTGTGTGCACAGCTGCTGTAAACTGGGGGACAAGTTTTGACGAGGAACTAAAACTCAACAGTTTAAAACACTGGAGCACTTACTTTACACATTTATAGCTCATTTACTGCACATCACATGTGCTTTGCATTAATACTGACATGGACGGATTAACCTGTTAGGGGCCCCCGGGGCAAAATGAGCTGCTAGGCCCCCATTAACCTCTGTTCCTCCCCCTCGGTGCATTATTACAGCGTTCAGTATTCAGGATTATGCTGGGATGTAAAAGTTGACCCCAGTCCTGTGCAGTAACTGTAATTCAGAGGCGAGCACCATGTGAGAGCATTATCAGCTGAAACACTGGACACTAATCTAAACCTGGAGTTCAGTCTAGTCTTAAGACCGGGGCTCAGGATCAGGGGCAGTAATGAAGCTGGACCCCCTGGAGGCCTGCATCATGTCGGCTCATCAGCTTTTTATTTCTTCACAGCAGTGGAAGAGCTGCTCAGTTTGGGGCTCTGATTGGTGGGCCGTCTATTTCAGGCCGATCATTTACTTCCCTAAATCAGTCCCTGCTCTGGAGTGGGGGGGGGGCTGTCCTCCTGGTCCGTTAGTCCGTTGGCTGGACACTGTGACCCTCTGAAGTCCATCCTCTCCTCTGACCTCACTCAGCACTAGTGATCATTGTTTCAGCTAACATACCTCTTACTGTCCCTCAGTCTGGAGCCCCCCCATCCTGCCGTCCATGTTTGCTCGTGGTCCTGTGATACTTCGTCTGTGTGTCCTTTAAAAGCAGAGCTGTGACCTCAGTCTGATAATAACTGGTGATGAATGATCCACGTGTTTGGGATGGAGCCAACAGCTCCAGTGAAGCTAAAGCTAACGGTGATACTTTGTGCCCCCCCCCAACAGGACGGTGCCCCCACAGACAAAGCAGCTCCATAAGTCGATGGTGTTCATTATTCTCAGGATGCATGGTGTGGCGTCAGCGTGCAGAGGCAGCGGTGTTTCCTCTGTGATGGAGCTCAGGCTGCAGGAGAGGAGCACTCTTCTGTTTTGTTGAGAAAACACAATTCATTTTCCGTCGTGTTGCTAAAGTCGAGCTTGTTAATTAGAGGGAAGCCTGTCTGAAGGATTAACGACAAGCTCCGCTGTTCATTTCAGAGCCCGCCGCATCACACACCTGCACTGATGGATTATGGGTAAGCATTTTTGTTTGTAGGTTGCATTTTGTGATGAGACGTTTGATCCGGCAAAAGTGTCAAGTCAGGCAGAAAAGCAGACTAACAAGAAGCCTGGTTTCCTCAGGGTATAAAAACACTGGTTTGTTTCCCTGCGAACGCTCGGCCTCCTTTCATCAGCATATTTTAACAGTCATACAGTGAAGAACAAAAAGAAGACAAATTGGGGTTCGGGAAGGACCAGAGACAACAGAATTTCTCTTGAATTAGCAGCGAGCGAGGCAAAGCTCGGAGCTTAACAGCTCTGTTTCTGCGGCAGGAAGGTTTCCCACAAAGCGGCGGCTGCTCTCCACTTCCTCCCAGAATAATTGGATGGAAAATGAAACGGCGCCTTTGAGCGGATGTTCCTTTTGTCTTAACCGCGCTGTAAATATACAGACTCATAGAGGCTGTATCGGTGTCACCGCCGCAGAGATCCAGCAGCAGTTAGTTCCTAGCAGCAGCCTGGTCCCTGCTGTCAGAGGTCATTAACAGAGAATGTGTGTGTGTGGGGGGATCGATGGCAGTGTGATGGGGAGCTGTGGGGGCCATGCTGGCTAATTAAGGCCTCTTCTGGTCCTTTGTCTTCTGAGGTGAAAACATGCGCCCAGTATTATCCTCCATCTTGTGGAGGAGTCGAGCCTGAATATATATATTTATATTTATATACAGAATTAAATGTGTTTCTTCCTCGACTCGTTTCTTCTTAATCTTTGTCTCGCTCATGGACGCCAGCGTCAGACTGGTACCTGAGTCCGATCCAGACGTTCACAGGCTTTAATAAGCAGCAGCCTCACTCATGGTGACGTCCAGCTGATTCGCCCAGTTTAATATGTCCACAGATGCCAACGTGTCCAACAACACTCTGCCCATTGTTACAGTTCATTAGGATCCTCATTGGCTGTTAGCTCCTCTTCCTGGGCTCCATGTTAACGACGTGACTCTACACACATGCTGTCACTGACATGCACACAGACACTTACATCACTGCTGCGTTGTGTGTATTGAATAATAAATATAAAGCTCCCAGAATACCATAACACCCTTCTCACTATCAGCTCCAGTAGTTACCATCTGCACGCCTCCAAGTGGCTGCTTTTGAAAGTCCCCCGGATTCTAACAGACTTTGGCAAAACAGCGTTCTCCCATCATGCACCATGGTCATGGAATAACCTTCAGAAAACTCTTAAACTAGAAACATCCATATCCACTAATGAGTTTAAGAGTATCATAAAGAATGCAGTGAAGGAGGAAAGTCACTGTTTTTCTTGAGAGACCAGAGTGTCAACCTGTTTTATTGTTTATCTTCTATTTGTGTGTCATGTATCTGGCTTTTGATTTTGTCTGGCTGCTACCTCGGCCCCTCGGCCCCTCGGCCCCTTGGCCCTTGTAAAAGAGATTTCTGATCTCAATGGGACTTCCTGGTTAACCTCTTCAGACCCGAGCTCTTGTTTGATATGCATTTTTTATTTCTCCTTGCTATTTGGGCTTATTGGACCCTGATAAGTATAAAACCTAAGCATCATCTTTGTACATGGTGCAGTCTTAGAGAAACATTATGTCCACATATGTGGACAATCGGTCTTCATTTCCAGAAAACACAATAAAGTCACCTTTGTGCAAAACTCTTTATTTCCACCCTGAACATAGCAGGTTTTTTTCCTGACTGCTTTTGCATGTATTTATAACACATACAAAACATATTTTGAACATGTTTTGAAAATCACGGTGCAAAAAACAATATGAAATATCAACAGTTTTGCCCACATACATGTCCATACGGTCCCAGCTAAGCAGAATTAACTACTATGGTAATATAACCCAAAATGTGATGTCCATGCATGTGTACGCCAGGTCTTTAGAGGTTAAATAAAGGTAAAATTAAAAAAAAGTGTGTGGAAGTGATCCTCTAGGACGCGGCTCCATATGTAACTCTCTTCATGGCTTCAGCTTGAAGAATTGTCACTTAACCTGTTTTCTCCTGTGAAACATGTTTTCCTGAATGAGATTAAAAGTAGTTTCTGTGTTTTCCACCTTCAGCCCAGTGAGATCAGCCTGCATTTGTTCTCTGTCTCTTCTCTCTCTGTGACCACCTGAGTTCCAGACGAGCTCTTCATTCGCTCGGAGGCTAAACTTCTCAGGCTCGCCCTTGATGGGCAGCTATCACGGCAGAAACAGACAGAATAATGGGAGGATATGGAGGAATAAGTGTTCTAAGAAGAAGCTCCTCTCTCCTCCCACCATGTGCTAACCTGCAGTCAATACCAGCCTCAGTATCGACACATCCTGACTACTGTCCAGCAGAGAGATGAAGAAACATCACATTCTTTAAAAGCAGAGGATCTTTGGAACAGTTCCTCGCTCGGCTTAGTCAGTCTGTAATCTTTGTGTCCGGCCTAATGACTTTAATGATGCTGTCTCCTCTCCCGACAGGCTTTTTAGTTTTAGTAAAGCTCTCACTAGAGGAAGATTCTCTCTGTGCTGTTTGTTTGCTTCGTGGCTTCTGTGTTGTGAGTGTAATGAACTCTGCAGGACTGCAGCTTCACAATTAATGCTGAAGCCTTCATGAGTGTTATTTGGTCAAAACGTGCTCTGTGGAGAACAATTAGTGTCCACAGATGTGTGAGGACTCTCAGAGAGCTGCTGCAGGTTAAACGTGTCTCAGAATGAACCAACAGATTTTAGATTCATAACTGTTAACCTGCTGCAGCGAGCAGCTCCACTTCACTTCTACATCATTTGCATAAAGGCGTCACACACCGTACAGCACTGATGGCACTAATGTTAGAAGGCGATCGGACGAGCTGCAGCAGCCGTCAGAGCGCCTCAGGCCGTCTCACCTGGTAGACTTTCTTGTCTGCAGTTTCTAAACTTCCAAACCTCAGAAATGTTCTCTGAGTGCAGCACAAAATAATCTCGTCACCGTGGAGGATCTTTTGAAACCAGAAGGTCTCTGAGTGTATTGTCACGCTCGAAGGTCAAAACATGAACATAAAGCAGGAAAACCTTAAACGTTACGTCACAGTATGCTGGTAAAGCTGCAGCAGAGACTGGAGACGTCTGTTAACTCGCTGTTTGTTTGGGAGGATTTGGTGGAGAGTAAGGCCACTGGGAGGCAGGAAAGCTTTTTAAAGGGTTTGTCATAACTTTCTCTGAATGGCACCAAAAAAGTCGATGATTCAGATGCAGATTTAAAAAAGAACCAACATACTTTCTATTGTTAATATAACAAATGCAAAAGGCTGTGCAGCCCTGGGAGGTTCAAAAGGGCCCCACAATTCACATGGTTACACCAGACACAAACGCGTGTGGTGCATTCATCAGTTTCTTCCATTTCAACAGATTATTGAGTCTTTACAGGAGTATTTCTCTGCTGGAGAGATGTTCTTTTCAGAAAATTGGGCTGATTCTGCAGCAAAAAGGTGCAAATACTTTGGAAATTGATGCTTTATGACCAGAGAAAACAGATGGAGGGCTGTGGCCTCGTCCTCCTCCACACACTGTCATCCCTCTGCTCTGCGTCTGACGTACAGCTTCTGTGGCTTCTGCTTCATTGGTGACTTTATTCCATGTTCTCAATCAAGTTTTTATTCATCTGTTGTCTTTTGAAATATACCGTTCTAATTAATAATTACAGACTGGGACCAGAGATCAGGTGGGGAATCTAAAGTCAGTCTGGGACCAACAAGAAGAAAGAAAGAAAGAGAGCTCACATAGCTGAGTTAATCAATAAGCTACTTCTTGGTGATAGAATTGTAATTGCATAACGCAACCCGAGACAAGCTGAGGACGGCTTCTAATTTAATCAGACAAACTCCCCCCAGAGGTCAGGGACACACTTGGCCTTATTAAAAACAATGTGTAAATGTACCTTTAATGCCTTTAATCTGCAGGTAGCAGCTCCAATAATGAAATTAAAGAAGCAGGAAGAACAAACAGGCACCAGTGAGGATGGAGTGATGAGTTTACTGTAAGCTCAACCACCAACACATCAAAACAAGACGTTCCCATCAGCCTCGGCCTCTCTTGGTGTTTGGCGCTAATTAGCACGTTAGCATGCAAACACTGAAACAGTGAACGTGGTGAAGATCGTAGCTGCTGAACATCAGCATGTGAGCGTGCTGATGCTGAAGGCTTCGGCCATGAGAGCCTCTCAGAGAGACACTCTGGGACGATGTTGGAGAGAAGTTTCCTCATTTCAAAGCCGTATCCTGTTGTCTCTTGGATTCAGTGAGTTTTTAAAATGATAATAAGAAATGTAATCATATTGAACTGGAATTCTCATCATTCCTCAGTGGCCATAAACTGTCCCTTACATCATTAATTTGATGTGTTACATAAACCAGTGCGACAGCCACCAGCAGAGAAGTAAAATAAGTTTAAATGTCTGGAAGAGGAATCAGACTCGGCTCCCTCCAGATGACAGCAGTTATTTCTGTCTAATTACCGGGATTCTTTGGCCGTGATGCATGTTGAGTGTGTGTGATGCGACATAATGAAAGCACAGACTGTCCCCCCGCTGCCAATGTAATCCCACTAAATGTATGAAAATAGAAGCTCGGCTATTGTTGGAGTCAGCGTGCTGCCTCAGCATATACATCCTCTGACACCATTTGGAAGAGGTGCACCCTGGGATACTCTCTCGCTGGGACAAAATCCATCTCGATCCATCTCCCCTCTGGCACAGCGAGAGGAAGTTTGATTGATTTATCAGGCCTGCGTCTCCCCAGCCTCCCTTTAATGAGACAGTAATAGCCCACGGTCGGCCGGCACTCCAGAGACGAATGTGAAGGAGAGGAGAGCGGCGGAGGACAGGAATGTGGACAGAATATGTAACCTGAGGTACAATCAATCCAACACACACTCAGACGGAGAGGGAGAGGGAAGACGACGAGGGACGGCTGGAGGAAGACGGAGAGAGAGGGGGGGGGGTATTAGAGGGGTAATACGAGAGGCAGCTAGTGAAGCAGTGAAGGACCCAGTGAGGAAAGAGGAGAGAGGGAAGTACTGACTAAAGTTATCAGTGTTAACTGGAAACCAAATGTGCGTTTAATGCTGAGACAGAGCAGAACAGAGCGCTGTGGTGAGATGACGCTTTGTTTTCCCTCACAGTGGTAACGCTGTAAGGCCGGGGTGTCACACTCATTTTAGTTCAGGGGCCACATGCAGCCCAGTGTGATCTCCAGCACAATATAATATACTATATATATATAATAAACCACAAAGTTTCCCTTTGTTTTAGAGCACATTCTGAAAACGTTCACATTTAATGAATGATGACTTTACCATCTTCCACCCGGAGCGGACCCTCTGGCAGGCCGGTTTTGGCCCGCGGGCCGTATGTTTGACACCCCTGCTTTAAGGCGTGTCCACAGCTACTTTGTTCAGTTGGTTTAATTGAACTGAATCGACAGTGACCCCCCCAGTGTGGCTCCGTTGGGCAGCTGGTGGTGGAGATGACCTCGGTCTGACCCACTGCAGGAATTTCTGCACCTTTTTGGATGAAACGAGCTCCTGTAGCCTGAACTGATGAGACTCCAGAGCATCAGCGTCTTATTTTCCTCCTCATTTTCAAATGCTGTCATTACCTGAAGTAAAATGAAGTAAAAATGTAAATGATGACTGTGGGGGCCCAGATCGGCCCAGATCGGCCCAGATCGGCCCAGATCAGCCCACACCGCCGTCCCTCTGCTGGGAAACTGGAACCAACCGAAGTGAATCTGTTCCAGAACAACAGCAGTCTGCTCTGCTTCCACTCTTTGGTCAGAGTTTCTATCAGGGAGAAATGTTGGTCCACTTTTTAATTCTGGCGTGTGAACACAAACCAAACCCACAGGAACAAGAGCAGGTGGACGCAGAGCGAGTGGATCGAGCGGATCAAAGGTGTGAACAAGATCTGGAACAAGAGAGTTCTTCAAGAGTTTGTGTTCGTTTCTCTCCTATTTCAAGGTGACAAGGCCCCCGTCAACCAAGGCCCCCATCCACAAATAACTGGTTTCCCCCCCTTGGTGTGGATGGACTGGACTGGTCCTGACCCCCCCTGCCAACACCTTTGGGATGAGCAGACCTGACCTAATCATGGTGGTCTGCAGTTTGACTGTGAGCCGTCTGTCTGTGGACTCTGATGGTTTTGGAGATCCAGACGTTCCCATCAACAGGTTCCACTTCCATAAATATCATACCATCAGCACATCCCTGCTCCCCAGAGAATGAACCAATTTTATTTTAATGACCCGATGATGATTTTATGAATAGAAAAGTCCTTTCTGGGTGTATTAACTGCTCCTTCCTCGAAGGTGGAGGGAGGGTGGAGCACCAGAGGAGCTGGAGTTCAGAGATAGGATTCAGGATGACATCAGTTTACTGTTTGTTGGGACCATGAATATCTACTTAGAGTCTCATTAAAACCTTGGCAGCATGTTTTAGAGTGCTGGTCAGAGAGAAAACGCTCAAAGGTTTATCCTCTGGCGACCTCAGTAAGTTAGATGTCTGTGTGAACATTAGACGCTGATATATCGAGTGTGAAAAGGTGTTTTGTTTTCCCGATGATGGCCCTCTAATGATTCAGGTGGGGGTGAAAATGATTAGACATCATCTGGGGAGCATGAATGTGCACAGCAAATGCTCCTGACAAGTAGTCCTCTTGGCTGTAGCATGAAACTGGCTGAGCGTTGGCAGCTTTAGCAGCTGCTAACTGTTAGCGAGAGCCTAAAATAACCCGAGTAAGAGGAGCAGAGAAGAAGAGCAGATCAGAAGCACAGAGATGCTCAGAGAGAGGAGAGGGGAGGAAGAGGGGAGGAAGGGGGGAGGAAGAGGGGAGGGGAGGCAGCAGACAGACAG
Source organism: Pempheris klunzingeri (assembly GCF_042242105.1). NCBI lineage: Eukaryota > Metazoa > Chordata > Actinopteri > Acropomatiformes > Pempheridae > Pempheris > Pempheris klunzingeri. Next base: position 26,745,369 of record NC_092020.1, read on the forward strand.
AGGCAGCAGGTAGAGCAGGCGGCTGCTGATTGCCAGCAGCAGTCGGTCACTGCAGCCTTTAATTAAAGTCACTCTCCTGGGCTCTTAAGCAACAGCTTGCAATTTCCACAGACAACAGCAGCATGGCGGCGAGCCGGGCTGACCTGTAATTGTCTGTGGGTGGGGGGGCGGGTGGGGGGGGCGGAGATGGCAGCCTCCCTGCCAACCTGTGATTTTCATGGGAATTAATGACACAGTGGTGGGGACATCATTTTCTTGACACTGTTCGCCGAGGGGGAAAGGTGACACACTGACCTTTGTGTTGATTCCCCGAGAGGCGGGGTCAGTCTGGACCGGTCACCGGCCAATCACAGAGACAGACGACCAGTCAGTCACAGTCTACAGTGTGACTACAGGGCAGTTTAGAGCCTCCAATTCACCTGCATGTCTGTGGACGGGGGGGGAGGAAGCAGAGAACCCACCCAGTCAGGAGGAGAACATGGGAACACCACAGCACCACAGCACCACAGCACCCAGCGGTCTACATGTTCTCAGAACACACAGTGTGGATTCAAAAAGTAGAGGAGCCACATTTAAGAAGTCAAAGGGGCCACAGTGTGAGTGAGAGAGCCTGGGGGGCCCACAGACCCCCGAGAGGCTTCAGTGGTGCCTTCTACACTCTCTGTTCTCTGTTTCTGTTCTCAGGTGGAGTCAGAAACGTGAGACGCTGCTCGTTAGTCTGTTCTCCACTGACGTTCAGGGGAACAGGGAGCCGCGACTGAAGCTCTGATTCTTCTGCTTTGTGTTTTTAAGACGTCTCAGTGGCTAAAATCTAGTTTGGTGTTGTGTGCATGAGGAGCAGAGCTGTTGCATCATGTTGAAGAGCAGCTTACAGCACATTACAGGACAGGGCCGAGGAGGCGAGCGGCAGCCTGCGCCGTCCTGCTGGCTCCGTGTACCCAGGGACCTCATTAGTCAGAGCGGGCTGCTCCGTGGTCACCGGTGGCTCCTTTGAGGGCGGGCAGACAGCCACGGGGACCGGCTTCTGACCAGCTGAGGGTTCGGCGCCGAAAGGCCAGAGCGGCGACCTGAAACTCCAAATAGGCTGGCTGCCTCGCTGGGGGAAATGAGGGTGAGGGAGGGCGACACAGCGGCGTGCTCTGACACTTGTTTGGAGTTCAGAAGGTAACAGCAGGTAGACGCATGCTGGCGGCTGAGCCTCAGATTGCAGAGTTTACTGCGCTCACAGTTTGTTTGTGAAGAAAAGTTTCCTCAGAGAGCAGATCTCTGTTCCTCAGAGCTGAATTGTTGGGTTGATAACTGACGTGTTTTACCACACACACACACACTTCTTTGACTCAGACTCATTCCCTTGGAGTTTAACCTTCCCTCGAAGACAACAGGAACCAGTTTGGCTTGTGCTGACTGCAGCTAATCCTTTATTTCACAGCACACAGACAATAACTACATGCTCATTAAAGCTGAATTAAACAGACTTCACTCACAGGATCTGACTGTAATGGAGGGTTTTTTTCGCACAGGTGTTTAACAGTTGAGAAACAGTTATTAGCCAATATTCAGGCCATGCACGGCGCTGAGTAAACAGGCTTTTATTCTTTAACAAATATATAAATAATGACAAAGAATGGTTTGATATTTCAGGATAAGATTGTCAGAAGATAAAAGTGTCAGCACCACCACATACCGTCTGATATCTGGATATCATCACATACTTAAATCCCAATCACCAGACAAACGGTCTGATATCTGAAGATGACGAGCTAATTAACTGGTGGTAATGACGTTTAATATGTTGATAAGATCTTCAAACATGCTTCATATTTCAGGAACTAAATAATTCAGCCATGATCACAAAGGAACAGTTGACACTTTGAAACCACTGCATGCAGTCGGTCTGATATCAGGAGATGACTCGATAATGTGATGAACGATCCACAACCAGCGACGCCAACAAGACGTCCCCGTAGAAGAACGTGTCCTCAGGAGGCAGGTGTGAAGTCTAACGCAGGTGTGGAGCCCCCTGGTGGTGAGAGGGCGCTACTGTTGTGATCAAGTCAATCAGATCATTGATGTCAGGATTATTATCCCCTAAAAATGGATCTGCAACGATCTAAGAGTGCGGAAACTTCTTTCATCATAGTCTTTGTATATTTATATCTACATTTCTAATATATAGTTTTCATATAATTATATTACGTGAATCATGACCACGACCAGCAGGGGGCGCTAATCCCTGCATGAGTCTGAGGTGCTGCAGTTTGGCCCTCTCACAAAATGTTCTCCATAAAGAAATGTTTTTTTTTCTCATTGGAGGGGAAGAGCTTGACTGGCCCTGACCTCAACCCCCCCCCCCACACACACACCTAGCACCTCTTAGGCACACCTGATCCACCACCAGCAGCGTTAGACCTCACTGATGCTCTCGTAGCTGAACGGCAGCAAATCCCTGCACGAGCTCGACATCTGGAGGAAATCTGACACCAGATGAAGCTGTAAAAGCTGCAGAGCAGTGACCACATGTCCAGCCATCACATACCGCGTGTGTGTGTGTGTGTGTGTGTGTGTGTGTGTGTGTACTTCGGGCCATGTTGTGTATTTGGTGATTTGTTGTTGTATGTTTACATGAATTGAAAGTGAGTGTGCAGCGGTGCGAATCCTTTGTGGGTTCATTATACAGTCTGGGTTATCCACAGGCTGGACTGAGTTGTAGATGTAGGGATCTATAAAAGGGCCTCCTGTCTGTCTGCAGCAGTCTGCTGTTGGACTCACTGTTACAGGTTGACGTTAATGCAAACACACTGTGCTCTGCAGCGCTGCCTTCACTTTCCTGGACTGTTTCCATGGTAATAATCAGCTGCTTCGGTCCATTCATACACAGAAAGCCATTAGTGCTCAGGATATGAGGACGCATGTAAACAAATTATTCTGCACTTATGTGTAAACTAAGCAGGATATGAAGCAATATCTGAGTATGTAGGTGGATTTGTTCAGAAATTAATTTTCACCACTACCGTTTGGCCCCGGTGTGACGAGTTTACAGAAGGAATCACTGGATCATATTTGTGTTTTAGAGCAGAAGTGACAATTGCAGCTAAATGATTCATCACTCAGTCTCATCTAAGCTTTGATTGTTCATCGTGTCTGGTTGTTGTGATGCAGAATTATCAGTCTGTTCTCACAAGCCTTGGCTGACGTGTCGTGTTTCTTGGTTTTCTGAAAGTAATTAGTTTTAAATTAATCATGAAAACCAACAGACAGATGCAAATCTATCCAGCTGTTTCACCAGGAGGAGCTCTGGACAATCGACAGCTCATTAAAAACTAAAGCATTCTAACTTTCTCGCAAAACAACCGCAGGAGTGGATCTCTTAGTCGAGTAAGTATCGAAAGATTGATTTGTCAACCAATCAGCTGTGAGGATTCGACCTTTATCGCTCTGTGCACAGGAATGATGCAGACATGATGCTTAAAATGAGGTTTTATTAAACTAAGTGCTGCCTGGAAAGACAAAATGTCGTATACAACCTCAAACACAGCTGCTCATTCTGGAGATAGTCTGTCATGTACAGTTTGTGTAACTTGTAAAACTTCTGCATGCTCCTTTAATGCTGCATTGATGGATTTTGAAGGCAGGAGAACAAACTGTTCTGCTGAATGTTTGTTCTTTATTACATAATACACAAGCTGTTTGTGTCAGTCCAGTCTTCTCTTTTAGCTCCATGTTTGGTCTCCACCACCTTCTGAAAGGAATAATCAGCCCTTTATCTGCTCAGTGCTTCACAAAGTTCACCTGCTGCTCTCTGCCACAGTCTGGCTGCTGTTTGTTGCTGTACAATGTCTCTTTCACTGAAAACTGTCTCTTTCACTGAAAACTGTAAACAGTAAATGTGTCGTAATCCAACAACAATGGGCTAAAACTGGCAATAAACCAGAAGAACTGCAGAGTTCAAGGGTCAAGGTGATTTTTATTATCACTGAGGGGGATGGCATTGTGTAGCTAGCATTAAATACAATCATCACAGCACTCAACACACACACACAAAGCACAGAATCACATACACGATATTCAAAAAGTCCAACAGCAGCAGAGAGTTCTCACATCTGTTGGTCAGATCCCATCCTGACCTGACTGGTATTTTGGACGCCGCCATCTTGGTTTTTTGGAGCCTGAAGTGACCAAATTTTGACAGAGGACACAACGCTGTTTTATCCAGACTGATACCGACCAATCAGAGGACGCTTCTTTATACAGACTGATACCGACCAATCAGAGGACGCTTCTTTACAGACTGATACCGACCAATCAGAGGACGCTTCTTTATACAGACTGATACCGACCAATCAGAGGACGCTTCTTTACAGACTGATACCGACCAATCAGAGGACGCTTCTTTATACAGACTGATACCGACCAATCAGAGGACGCTTCTTTATACAGACTGATACCGACCAATCAGAGGACGCTTCTTTACACAGACTGATACCGACCAATCAGAGGACGCTTCTTTATACAGACTGATACCGACCAATCAGAGGACGCTTCTTTATAGACTGATACCGACCAATCAGAGGACGCTTCTTTATAGACTGATACCGACCAATCAGAGGACGCTTCTTTACAGACTGATACCGACCAATCAGAGGACGCTTCTTTATCCGGACTGATACCGACCAATCAGAGGACGCTTCTTTATAGACTGATACCGACCAATCAGAGGACGCTTCTTTATCCGGACCGATACCGTCCAATCAGAGGACGCTTCTTTACGCGGACCGATACCGACCAATCAGAGGACGCTTCTCTATCCGGAGTGATACCGACCAATCAGAGGACGCTTCTCTAAACAGACCGATACCGACCAATCAGAGGACGCTTCTCTATCCGGACCGATACCGACCAATCAGAGGACGCTTCTCTATTCGGACCGATACCGTCCAATCAGAGGACGCTTCTCTATTCGGACCGATACCGTCCAATCAGAGGACGCTTCTTTATCCGGACCGATACCGTCCAATCAGAGGACGCTTCTTTATCCGGACTGATACCGACCAATCAGAGGACGCTTCTTTATCCGGGCCGATACCGACCAATCAGAGGACGCTTCTTTATCCGGGCCGATACCGACCAATCAGAGGACGCTTCTCTATCCGGACCGATACCGTCCAATCAGAGGACGCTTCTCTATCCGGGCCGATACCGACCAATCAGAGGACGCTTCTTTATACAGACATGATAAACACACTGTTCACAGATCAGCTGTCACTTCCCTGCTCTACCTGCAGGCTCGGATCAGGATGCTGAAGGTCGTCCACCTGCTGCTCGGCTTCCTCAGACACAAAACATTTTAGCAGCTCTGCCTCAAGTTGAGAATGTCAGACATGTTTTCTCTCTTATTCCCCTCTCTCGAGTCCACTCCTCATTTTCAATCTGTGGGTGTACAGTCAGTGTTTCTGTTGCATCTACATTCCAATCTGAGCGAGCGACCTCAGTGTCACTTTGTTTCTGACGAAGCAATCAGGTAAAAATGGGTCTGAAATGGCAGATTACTTCAGACGGGGCGGCGAGCGGAGAACGCAGGCGGACTGCAGGCAAATTGCTTCTTTCAGCACTTAAATAAAGGCGGGAGGTCAGGAGAGGCTGAGTGGGAGGCTTCACACACACACACACACACACACACAGGCCTGCCTCCTCATTCTCCTCTCTGTCCTCTCTCTGTGTCTCTCAATCCAATTCAATTAATCTTTATTGACAGGATGTTTTTGTGAAACAGGACTTGAGCTCAGTGTCTCAGTTCCAGACTTCATTCAGATTTCAGTGGTTTTATGAATCTGTCGTGCGTTCACATTGAAGAGGTAACAAAGCGCACCGGAGATTAAACGTGCTCGGTGTTTCAGTGTGGTCTTAATGGACACTTGTTTCCCAGAAAGCAATGCACAAAGAAAATGGAGGAGCTACTGAGTGCTGGAAGACAAAAGGACACGACGGTGGTGAAACAGCTGCAGGAAAATCATGGAAAACTAATGAAATCTTTGGGAAACATTGTTCTTTGTTTTGTGTGATCATCAAATTCTCGTGCGGCTGAGAGTATGAGTGGTGTATCGGAGGAAGCCGTCTCCACACAGACACACAGTATGGGGACAAATGTTTTTCCTTTTTGCGGTTTAAAATTTCAGATTTTTAAATTTGTATCCTGAAAGGAAAGTCTTACGAGGAACATGACAAATATTCACACATCATTCATCATCTAAAGTGACCAGAAAATAAAGAAATAAACGTTTATAGAGAAGTTTTTCTTTGTTCAGGTGCTGCGGCTGACTAATGATCTTCTCATGAACAAAGCAGCAGCGCACATTAGCTTCAATGCTAACAGGCTGTTGTTGACATGCATACTCTCATGTTTGATTGGCCTGATGCACAGAATCTCTACGTCCACAGTGGTTTCTGTCCTGTGCCTCACATCACATTTTGTTTCTGTCACAAAACAAACATTTAATTAAAGTATCCTCAAGGACTTTTCCAGCCAGGTCGAACAGAACAGGAGCAAAACAGTGACAGTCTGAGGGCACCGAGCTTAAGTAAGGGCGGGGTCGCCCACTGATTACCTGATCAGGAGCACCTGAGAGGGGGGGGGGGGGGTTGAGGTGAAGTGAAGAGCATCATCAGCTCCATGTGTTAATCTGAACACCAGGAAGTGTCACTAACTTTCATCTTTCAGGAAACCTGCTGTGATTTTACATGAGAGACAATCTGGAGCAAAGAGTCGGGAGGAGATCTGAACATATGATACATGTCATCATCATCATCATCATCATCATCATCATCATCATCATCATCTCCTCCTCCTCCTCCTCAGCCCCCATCATCAGACCAACCTCTGTCAAAGACAATACAGCAGCTGACTGCCCTCCCACCACCTCTCAGATTCACCACCAGCATATTAACCACCAGCAAAGACCCTCCTCCCCCCTCCTCCCCCCTCCTCCCCCCTCCTCACCTCCTCCTTCCCCCTCCTCCCACGGTCGACGCCTCACTGTCGTCCCCTGGCTGTTCACTGCTCTGCCCGGGTTGGCGGCGTTCAGAGTCTGGCTCACTGAGTCGCCGTTTGACATCTATTACGGTTGAGGATCATCCTGGCATGTGTTCCTGTTCTCACACACACTCACACACACACTCACACACACTCACACACACACTCACACACTCACACACACACTCACACACTCACACACACTCACACACTCACACACACTCACACACACACTCACACCTTTCATAAGGCCAGGGGAGCTAATGACTGAGATAGCTGGGCTTTAAAAAAGAGAAAAGAGAGGGTGCCAGCAGATGATTCATCTGAGCTGCTCTCCGTCAGCGATGACTGACGGCTGATTTATGATTCAGCGCCGAGCTGTGAGAGCTCAGAGTCATTTCCCCCCATTTCTTATTTTAATTCCTTACCACAGGTGATGGCGGAAGGGATGGGAGCCAATTATCTTAAGTGTCTTTCTGCTCTCTGTCAGCGGCTGACAGTCGCTGCTGAAACTCCACAGTGAGCCTGCGAACGCTGGATGCCGCCGCCTGCTCCATTACAATCAGCGCTGCTGTTTTCCATTTGCACGGCCACCCCGAGCTCACACGAGAAACGTCTGAAAGTGAATTCCTGTGCTGCTGCTTGACCAGCAGACTACCGGGGTGTTTGGGTTTGTTTGTTTGAATAAAATCAATTCAGCCTGCAGGCTCGGAGTTAAAGTGCACAGTGAAAAATATCCATCTTAACGAGGCAGCATTAAGTCAGGAAGACACGGATTCTGTAAACAAGTGAAAAACAGGACGGGATGATTTCAAGTTTCCAACAGGAAGGAAGCACAAACTTATCTCCAGGAGGACCGGACCTCATCGCTCCACAACAAGCCGGTTCTGGTCGGTCGGGTTCTGACTTGAGTCCACTTGGACCACTTCACCGGACCGGGACTGGATGGGACTGAATCTGACTCCAGTAGGGAGTCGGTTACTAACAACTGTGACCTGAGTGGATGTCTGCTTACACAGGACTGTGACATGTTTTCATTTTAACTGAAAGTGTAACGTTAAGATAAACTCACAGAGCTAATGGCTAAAACTGCAGCACGCCAGGAATGTGATTAAACATTAAATATCTCTGTTTTGGTTCATTTCCTCTTCAGTTATTCTCTGTATCCACACACACGCTCAAGGTTCAAGGTTCTTTGTCACATGAACAAAGTGAATCATGCAGCGACATAAAGACAAACTAAAACTAAATATCAAAGAAATCGCTAATGTAACAGGATCAGTAAATAAAGTCCAGATGATGAAATGACTAATGCAAGGTGAAGCTGTGTCCACGAACACCTCAGCTCAACAGGACAATGGGTTTTTTCTGTCATAACTTCTTTGCAGTCGTTTTAAATTGCTGTTTAAAGTTTGGTTTCTTCACTTTTGGTCACGTCGAAGCAGCAAAACAGCTGAAAACTCAGCACACGACATGCTAGCAGAAGAGAAAGGTGAACAGCTGCTGCCTTCACCTGCAGCAGACACAGAGCAACACCAGCGTCCCACTGGAGTCACATCTGTGTCACCTGAAGAGTCCTTTTAGCTCCGTTTGTGGTCTCCACCACCTCCTGAGGGAGATATGTGCTCTCTAGCCGTGTTCACCAGCTCGTCTCTGGCTGTGTCTGTCTGCTGTTTGCTGCTGAGCAGGTTGTTCGCAGTGGAGTTAACTGAGCTGGTCCAGTGAAAACAGCTGCTGGAAACAAGGCTGGTGAAAGTGTTGACACTGAACCAAACACTAAATGTCTCAGAAAATTAAAACTCTGAACTAAAACAGGCTAAAAAGCTCCAACACTGTCACCGCGAAGTTACAGAGAGCAATCTGATCCACTGACAAGATAAAGATATAGACTAATGACTCTGAACTAACCATGGAGGCAGCAGCAGAGCAGCAGCTCTAAAATCCCTGTTTTAGTGAATGTAGTCTGGTGTGTGTGCTGTTTGTGGTTAAACCAAAAGGATCTTCCAGGTCTCTCTCTGTAGGGATCCTTTCCATGATGCTGTCACACACTTAGAATAACACTCTGAGCCTGTCAGTGGATCAAACAAGCTCTTTTAGTGGACCTACTGTGATCAGGTGCAGTTGTCCCAAAGGATCACGTTGCAGCCATTGCAGCCCGTTTGGTGTCTGCTGGCTGAGGTGATCTACTGGACCAGTTCCAACACTTTTACTACCTACCAGTCACTCAGACAGCAGGATGAGGACAGAGAGGATCCAGGTTTAAAAATACTCCTTTGAGTAAAACACTCGATTTTGGGGATTTGTTACAACAAATTTAGGATTTGAGGACTGAATGGTTCACGGTGGATCCTGAATATATCCAGTATGAGGTGCACGAGCGTGGAGGAGGCGGCACATCGCTCCATCTTTAACCACAGGCCGCCCTGTCACTCGCCCCACCATCCAATATACTCCAATCAATTTACCCTCCACTGCAATTCAATGTGACAGTAAGACAAATCGGACTTCCAGTGTAAAATAATTGAAACAGACGCTTATTTGAGTGTGTGGGGGAGGCCTGAGAGAGCTGCGTATTCTGCATCAGCTTAATGCACTGCGTCTGTCCATGTCAGAGATGGATTGTGGTGTCAGAGTTACAGATAAGCCTCTGTTTAGTTAGCCCCGTCGGGAGGAATGAACATTGTAGTCATATTAAAGATAACAAGTGTTTTTATCCACGTCACCGCGGCACGGCGCACACTGGGGGGGGATAAGATGCTCGTATTCCGTCAAGTGAATTGTAATTGCTATCCGCCAGAGGACACATAATTGAAAAATTGGAACAGAGCAAAAAGTCTGCAGTGTCTGCATTGTAAACAAAGATTGGACCAAATCCTCCGCGGTCGTGGGCGGCCGACATCACAAGCTCCGGAAAAAACAACACACAGAAGAGGCTCGGCTCTCCTCCTCGACTGAAATCCACTTTTACAAAAAAAAAAAAAAGGTCTTTGGGTAGCAGGGGATTAAACCGCGCTCACACACACACACACAGAGCGAGCCGCCGTGTTCAGTGCCAAACAGAGCTGCTGCGTTCCAGAGAAGAAGAAGAAGTGGTGCTTGAAAAGAAAAAGGTTTGTGGGGGAAATAAAGAAGGTGAATTTGGATTGATGTGAATCACGCTCGCCACTCTGGCCTGGAGCCCGTCCATGGATCGCCTACCTGTGTCAGAGGGATGTGTGAGAGCAGCATCCAACAACAACACCCCCCCCTCCAACCACCACCAGCCACAACCACCACCACTACCCGCCGCCCACGCCTGCCTGGCCGCCGGGCATGTTAGATCGCATAATCAAAAGCATTCCACCTTCAGACTGCTGAAACCTCAGGGTCTCCCTCTGCCTCGCCGCTCGCTGGCTCACTGCAAACCTGCTGTGAGTCAAGCAGGACGGCGGGAAAACAAACGGGACGGGACGGGACAGGACGGGGTCACTGCAGCCCAGCTGAACCCACACAGCCCAGGGACCCACAGGTCAAAGGTCAGGTGAACTCCACAGCGCCCCCCCCCGGCCCGCTAGGATGAGGAGTTTGGAGGAGTGGGCGGCTAAACAGGTGGGCAGAGAGGTTAAAGCACGTTTCCTCCAATCTGCTGCGTCTCGAGACGTGACCGGTGTCTGCAGAGTCAAAAGCTGTCGGCTGACATGCTGGACGGTATTATGAGGATCAAACAGGAGGGAAATCAGCCCGACTGATCCACAACTCTCAGGTTCAACACAGACTAAAGCCTCCGTCACCAGACGTGTCGCTCAGGCTGAGAGAGTTCTGACACTTTGCTGATGTTCCTCTGAGTTTTATGTCTGCAGCCTGAAACAGTGAAGGATCCACTTCAGTGTCTCTGCACCCACAGCAGCTTCAACAGAGACAAGTATGTGAAGCCTTCACTGGCTAAATGCTGCGAGTCAGAGTGGGAACATTTTAGGAGAACTGACCCTTTAAATGAGGATTCAGCTGCTGCTGGTGTGTCTGAGCTCGGTCACTTTATTCTTTAGCACAAACACGTCAGTGTGGAGACACGTCTGTGACCTCCATGTTTACTCCTCAGATTTTATTTAAATTACAATCATATTTAATGCTAATTAATGCTAATGTATAATTTAATGGAACAAACAGCACAAGCAGAGGTTGTAATTAAACACCACAGGCCTCAGTGTGTGTGTGTGTGTGTGTGTGTGTGTGTGTGAGTGTGTGTGAGTGTGTGTGTGTGTGTGTGTGTGTGTGTGTGTGTGGCAGGTAAATGCGCTTGGTTTAAAACAAAATATATAAATGTATTTCTTGCAGCTTTGTTCCTCCTCTGGCTCAGACCAGCACAGACCAGCACAGACCAGCACAGACCGGCTGAGACCAGCACAGACCGGCACAGACCGGCACAGACCGGCACAGACCGGCTCAGACCGGCTCAGACCGGCTCAGACCGGCACAGACCGGCTCAGACCGGCTCAGACCGGCACAGACCGGCTCAGACCGGTACAGACCGGCACAGACCGGCACAGACCGGCACAGACCGGCTCAGACCAGCTCAGACCAGCACAGACCAGCACAGACCAGCTCAGACCAGCACAGACCGGCTCAGACCGGTACAGACCGGCACAGACCGGCACAGACCAGCTCAGACCAGCTCAGACCAGCACAGACCGGCTCAGACCGTGTGATCCTCAGAGGTCAACAGCAGCAGCAGCAGTAATGAGGTCAGAGGTCAAAGGTCGCAGCAGACAATAGCTGAACAAACAGTCCAGTGACCCAGAGCTCTCCATCACATCAGAGCCGGAGCTCGACAATCTGCCGAGGTCAGAGAGCGGCTCGGCTCTCAGCGCTGCTTTGTATTGTTGGGGGGGGTCTGACAGCTCTGACCCATAAAATGACTCCAACACCCCCTTTAAAAAGAGCACAGGCTCTGCTGAGACGGCGGCACTGAACAACAAGACACCAAACAAAGGGAGTCCACCACTAGTCTGGAGTCTGGAGCCTCCATCACCTCCTCCTGGACAGGTGCTCCTCTCTCAGGGCTGATCAGGAGGAGCTGGGAACACTTTCCTCTGGTGGCTCCCTGTGTTTCTGTCGTCTGTCTGTTTGTCTGAAGAGATCAACAAACCAAACGCTGAACTTCAGCTCCTGTTTGTGTCTTTAAGACTTCTGGAGTGATTCATGTGTTTGTGTCTGACTCAGTTCTGTCTTCACTTCACATGATAGTTATTCTTATCGACCTCTGCAGAGGAAGAACCGCTGCATGTGCAATGCTATGTCCTCTTAAGTATTTATCATATTTATTTAGATCTAATTTGACTTTAATATACTGAAACATTTTGACCAATTATGGGTGACCACGTTCCTCTGATGTTATTTAATGTTATTTTAATTGGCTCAGAATTTAGGGTTTATGACCAAACACCTGGTTCCCATCAGCCTCAGCTGTGTTTAATGCCAATTAGCAAATGTTAGCATGCTAACATGCTAAGCTAAGACAGTGACAGTGTGTTAGCACTGACGTTTAGCATGTTAGCATGCTACTATTAGCATTTCAAAGTGAAGCCTGTGAAGCTCTGATAATTTTATCTGTCTGAGAAGTTTTAAATGTCTCACATTTAAATGTTTTGTACAGTTTTCTTGTGCTACGAACAGGCTGACGTGTCTTTCACTCACTTTTCATTGTGAGGGTTATATTCTGCTCCCAAACGTTTCACAGAAATGCTCCTGCCTGCTTCATGCACAGCCTCTAAAATCCTGAAAGTCTTAATAATAATTCTACGGTCTCTGATGACTTCCTCTTCTTCTCTGCTCTGTAACAGAACATGTTAAAGCAGCAGTCACACATCATGTAGAGGTGATTTAAAACAACAGGTTCAAAAGATCTAATCACCTTCCAGGACTTTAGGGGCTCACAGCTTCATTTACAGACACCTGATATAACGAAGGAGATGACCCCCCCACCGTCCCCAGCAGCAGTGTTAGTGATAATAAATAGTAGTGATATATATATATATGTGAGGTTTTGTTCCAGTGAGACAGACTCCTGTGAGGAGGGGGGGCTCTTTCTTTGACTGAAGCTTCGTGTTTACAGGAACAAAGTACCGGTGAGGAACTTTGTGACGACCTTTCTGTGGCAGAGAGCTGCAGCGCTGCAGGGAGCTGAAGGCCACCGCACCCCCTCAGCTCACATATACTCTGGAGGCTGCACAACCTCGCTGTGAATTTAGGTTCCCGTGTCCTCTGCAGGGGAGGGCCGGGGGGAGGGCGACCTCTTTCCTAGCAGCTCCGACGCTTTGACCGCTCGCTCGCCACTCTGACTAAACTTTGTGGAAGAGATGGAAGCTGAAGACCAGCGGTGAGGAGCAGGAAGGAGCAGCTGATTGCACAGGAACAGGAAAAGGGAGCTTTAATTTGGCGGCCGTCAAGCCTTCAGACTCATGGGGAGTTAATCAGCACTCAGGCTATGAGAGGAAGAGATGGAGAGGATGGGAGGAAGAAGGGGAGGGCTGGGGAGGAAGAAGGGGAGGGCTGGTTCCCCTCGTCACGTCCTGTGGTGCTTTTGTCCGTTCACCTCCATCATCCACCTCTCTAACAGCTGAGAGCTGCTCCGATCGTCCAGACGATCACATGATGAGAGGAGACCAGTCACAGGTGGACAACATGGGGGGGCTGTTCTACACTGGCTCACATGGGGAAGGGATCATATCATAGATTATAGACATTATTCACATCCCAGCTCTGTTCTTTCTCTTCATACTGTGAAACACAACAGTGCTAAAAGTCTTCCAGGATCATGATCCAGGCGGGGGTCAGACCAGGAGGTCAGTCAGGCCAGGTTCATGATGGTGAAGGATGAACCCTGTAAACTGTGAGCACATCACACACGTTTTATTTCTCATTCTAAACGTGACACAACAGATCTTCTCTCAGATCAGGTATATGTCCTGTGTTCTCCCTGTGGTCAGAGTGCTGTTCACTCAGGTGTAGTGAGTTAGCTCCTTAATGTGAGTGTGTGCAGCCCTCAGTGTGAAACATACAGTGTGTTTAGCAGCAGGGACACAGCTCCTTGTTCCTCTGCTGCTCGACGGTGGTCACATGCTGATGTTCGCTGCTCCGACGGCCTCAAAACCCCAACAGTCAGAGAAACGTCCCATCCGGCAGCCGTTCATCTGACCCCGAGCCCACAGGACCTAAACCACCAAGAGGGGCAGGACAGCAGTGCTGAGGTCAGAGACAGTAACTGAGACAGTAACATCACTGTAAATGTGACTCGGCACACGAGGCCGGACATTTTCAGACCGCTGAGGTTTTGGGAGAGCAGGCAGAGAGAACGAAGGGCCGTCCTGTAACACTGGTGCTGGTGATGACTGAACCACTGATGCTGCTTCAGCCAGAGTTACTGCGCAGACAGGAAGCTCTCACAGTGCAGTGTTACTACGTCTTGGAGACTTCTGCTGATTATTCCGGCTCTCGTCGGAGGAACTCTGTCCCGAGCAGACGTCTGATGAGGATAATAAACTTTTAAACGCCGCCACTCGTCGATGATACACATGGTGGGGCTTTGACGCTGATCGGCTGAGCAGAAGCTACAGATGGAGCCACGCGAGGAGCCGGCTCTTCTTCTGCTCTGGGCTTTAATTGGATTTTGCCTTCACCTGCACACTGTGCACACCTTCACGGCTCGCTGATTTATTACAGCGAGCCAATGTAAAGTAACGTAATCTTTCTTTATGTGACTGTTGGTCGCCTAATTTTCAGACCTTCAGTTGCTGCCATCTCTGCTTTTAGTCCACCTGATTCATCAAAAGTCCAAATGATTTAGGTTTTAGCACTTTCAATTAAATAAGTATGTCACAAAGTGTTTTATAGAGCAATAAAGGACAAAACCCAAACCATTAAAGATAAAAAGAGGAATGAGCCCCACTTATAAAATGTTGGGCTAAGTGTGTGTGTGTGTGTGTGTGTGTGTGTCAGGTCTTTATCCCGTCTACTCACACACAGCACTCCATCTCCCAGCATTCCTCTGTGCCCGCCGAGTGAACTGCTTTATTATTTATTTAGCTAATTGTTATTTGGGGACAAAGTTTGTTAGTTAGCTTCAGTAGGAAACAGTAGAGGAGACGTCAGCAGGCTGTCAGCTGGTGTTGCTGCTGTATAACAGAGCGTTGCTGTGGATGCAGTTTGGATTTTGAATCAGTATTTTGTGTCAAATCGTTGGTTTCTTTAGTCCAAAGCTGTGAAATAAGCAGGATAATGTAAAGTGAACAAAACAAACCCCTTCAGGATGATTCAAGTCCTTCATCAGGCTTGTTCTGTAATATCACTAACCCCCCCGACACACCCTGACACGACCCCTCTGTCTGTCTTTTGTCCCTGTTGAGTTTCCAAACACACAAATATTCCTGAATAAGGTTAAAGGGCTGCGTGTGAATCTGCTCTGTCCTGCAGCACCTGAAGCTTGAAGCTCTTGACCTCAACACGGAGGCTCTTTCTCTTTGTTCACAGGAGAGAGCTGCTCTTCATGTGTCACATGTTCACCTCCAACACACACTGTTTAGTCAAGACAAGTAGTCGTGACATTAAGAGCGACACCACGGACAATATTAAAGAAGTATTTCACCTCTTTTCATGAAAGCAGGTTGGCTCTGCTGCTCTGGTCCCAGTCTGGAGTGACAGCAGGTGGGTTTCCTACGTTTTCTTTAAAAAACTAAACTAAATTGTAGAGAATAGATTAGGTTCTACGAGGGAACGTCTCTTCACGGCCCTGATGAACGGACCCACGCAGGAGCTCCATGAAACAGGAAATCTATCAGACACATCAGCTGTTCAGCTCTCAGGACTTCTGATCAGTTACTGATCATTTCATGAGATTTACTGGCAATAAAAAACATCAAATATCACCAGAACTACACCTTAAAAAGCAAATCCCCCCCCCACCACCGTACTAAGGAGCTCCAGTCAGACTGAACCTCTAACCCACAGTGCAGCAGTGCTTCTCCTTCATAACAGCGTTTAGTATGACTGAGGCGTGTGCAGCCGGAGCCTCTCCAACAAAACAGCATCCTAACAGCTACAGTGGAGCTCCAGGAGCGGCTGCTCGCGGCGGTCCGACCTCGCTGCTTGTGACAAATTGCATGTGGAAGGAAATCTGCAGGGCCCATTGAACTTTAGTATTGCTTTTATTCCTCTGTCATGTTCCTGCAGAGATGAAATGGGATCGGTTTCTTTTTTCTCTTCCTGCTTCCCTTATTCATGGCTCCGTGACGGCCGGTGTGCTGGATAAACGACCGGCGCCTCCTGACAGTCTTCTCTCCCTTTCTTTTTTCTTCCCTCCTCTTCTTTTCCTCTCTAAGTCGCCTCCAGATGTGAGGTAGTTGAAATGAGGCGGGGAGGAAGGGGGCTGTGGCCGAGCAGCATCCTTTTGTTCCCTAAATGTTACCGACATGGATCTTTGTTAGACATTTCATACAACAGAATAGAAAAATAATTCAGGAAAATCATTTTCAAGAACACCTTACATGTGTGCTGACCTTCTAGTAAAAACTCTGGAGCCTTTAAAATTCATCTCTGTGGGAGGAATAAAGATCTTTTTCTGCCTCCAACACCTACAGGCCAAACTGTGGACATTCATGGTCCCCACAGGATGAGCTTTAAAGCATAACTCTGGTGTTTTTATCTCTCTGTTCATGTCCTGGTGTCAGATTGTTATTCTAAGTGTGTGACAGCATCATGGAAAGGATCCCTACAGAGAGAGACCTGGAAGATCCTTTTGGTTTAACCACAAACAGCACACACACCAGACTACATTCACTAAAACAGGGATTTTAGAGCTGACTCAGCTGATTAGTTTGCATAATTGATCACAAATATCTGGTACATCCACACCTCTAATAATCTGAACAATCCCTTTATGGTCTGATTATTAAACATGAGGGACGTGGCTGTTTGTTGTTGAATGTCTCAGAGACAGACTCTCTTCTGTTGTGTTTCATATCGAAGGTGTAATAAATGTCTCGTCTTACTCACCTTGTTCTGTCTATGCTATCAGACAGACACAGGGAAGTTTACACGGAGATCATTTGCAGAGACACTTGACGCTCAGCTCGGCCGGTGACTCATCAGCACAGAGATTCCTTCAGCTGTCGGCCGTGTGCAGCACACAGCAGGTTCTGAGACCCGCTGGTGGCTCATCAATACTTCACGTTGGGAACTAAGCGGGGTGGACGGGGTTGGGGGTGTTTGTTGGGGGGTGCCACAAACAAAGCGCTCTGTTCAGGTGCTGCCCAGGAAAATAAAGACGAGCCATTAACGGCCACTGAGCTGCTTAATTAGAAGCCCTGCTGCTCGTTAATAAGGACACTAACGAGGAGCGCCGCCCACTGCTCGCTAATGAGTGGAGAGCTCGCCATCAAGCAGGCGAATGCTGGACACCATGAGGCTGCTGGGGGGGGCAGGGAGCACGGGGGGGTGACTGGCAGGCCGCAGCGGGGGGGCGTGGCCACCAGGCCTCGGCTAATTGCAAAGTTAAGAATCAGCAGGAGTCCGTGATGTGTTGTTGCACTTTCAGGCTCATCGAACAGGGTGCTATCGATCCGCCGTGTTTATTTGTGCAGATGGAGGCGTGGTGCGCTCCTCATAGAAAGGTTATCAGCTATCGATGAGGGGGCTGATGGGTTGTGGCCTTTGGCTTCGCTTCGCTCTGCAGCGCCGAGGGAAAAGTGAGGAGGGGAAGGAAACCTCCACAGAGCAGCCACAGGGTTCACTGCTGCCTTTATCAAACCTCAAGAGTCCCACGAACCCTCATCAAAGACACTTCCTGAACAGTAATGATGTCAACATGCAGCCTGGAACACATCACATGGCATCTAAACTATCCTCATCTATTCATTCATTCATTTAAACATCAACAGTATCTTTAAATTTGGCTGACAAATAAAACTGTAGATCTACAGTTTCTGGCCTGTCAAATATTCATGTGCTGGAGCGTCACTGATGTTCTCAGTCAGCTGACACGTCACCTCAGATCCAAACTAACCAACGTCACACAGTAACAGACCAGCTGATGGGTCGAGCAGCAGCTCCTGTGTTCCGAGAGGTTAAATCACTGTTTTTGTCAATGGAGTCTGGTGTGTTCGAAGAGAGCGATAGAACGGCTGCAGGAGTTCTCTTCTCTGACGGCCGTGTGAAGTGGCAGAAATGTTTCTGCTCCATCTTCTCCAAACTGGGGGTGTGCCGATCGCCGTCTACTGCAGGTAACACCCAGATAATCTGAACTATCCCTTTAATGGATTAACATATAGATCCTCCTCAGCGTCACCGAGCAGGTGTGTTCAGCTCAGGTGCTTCAGTCGTCTTCTAACTGTCGAACTTTTGTAAAACCTGATTGATCTCCATCACATACAGACTTCACTGAACCTTAAAGAGTGAAACTGCAACAGGATGATCTGATGGACGTCCCATAATGCAACACTCTGCAGAAATGGAGAAGTGGCTCCATTTGGCTGTAAATGGAGTGAGGAGACAAAAACACAGACTAATCATCTGAGAAACATTTGTTCTCACCAGTGGAGAAGTTTTCATGGTGCTCAGAAGTGTGTGTGAGGTTTAATGGGAGGTGTGGAAGTGGGTCACAGCAGCGACAGCCTCCCGCCGCCCGCTGGCAGCTGCTGTGGGTTCGGTGCCTTGCTCAAAGGCACCTTGAACTGTCGACCTTCCCGCTGCCGGGCGGGCGGACGGCGCCGAGCGGAGCTGGGTCACCTCCAGGAGCGCCGATGCTGCTGTTTCTCCTCCTCATCCGTCTTGCGGCCGCGGCGATGGAGGCGATGCGTCTCTGGTGTCGAACAGGTGAGCACAGCCATGCATTACAAGTGCCGAGCCGTGGCCCCCGGGGGACTCAACACACACACACACACACACACACACACACACACACACCAACCAGCTGGCTGCCTGAAAAAAATAAACACAAGCTCCTGACAGAAAATAATCCCCCGAACAAGGACGAGCTGAGAGCACGTTTATTTTTATATAATGTACAACATGTTTGTTCTGCTGCATCAGGTTTAACATCACAGGGAAGGAAGCCGGGCTCATTAGCTGCTGCTGCTTCACTAAGAGCTGAAACCTGAGCAAATAACTGAGCACATCCACCACAATACTCTCCTTTCAGTAATTAGAGTCCACAGTGCTGCTGCCTCATTTCCATTTTGAAGACTTTCTGCTTTTCCTGCGCCACATTTCAGAGGGACAATTTGTACTTTTACTGTACATCATATTTATCTGACAGCCGGAGTCACGGCTCCTCCACCCTCCTCCACCCTCGTCCACCCTCGTCGACCCTCTGGGGCCCCTCAGACCCCGGAGCAACTTTAATCTGTCGCTCCGGTTTCTCACGACTCCGTCCATCACTTTGTTCCTAATGACTTCATATAATTGGTTTCTGTTTCTGTTTTAATTGGAGCTTTTTTAAAACACCGACGTATCGGGCGCTAAAGCCAATTCTGCCGGAGCTGGTGTTCGCCATGGGTCCTAATTTAAAGCATCAGGCACTGTGAGGGGACGACTCTGTTTTACTCCTTATAGCACGTTTTAGAAAATATGCAAATGACCCAACTTTCCCAAAATAATACTAACTTTGTTTTTCAGATGGAAACTCTTGGTTTAGACTCTGCAGCCCGTGTTGGCCGGATGAGGGTTAAAACGTTAAATCACAACAAGTGTTTTATTTCAGATCAATCACCTGAGGAATCAACAGAGATCCAGTGAGAGACTTTTCCTTTTACTAATGTTGGGACATGAAATAATAACACAGGAAGACCTGCTGCAAGTGTTTTCATTGATCAGGATGTCAAAGTAAAAGTACATGCGGATGATATTTTGTTGATCATCATCAGAGGGGACGATAAGGAGCTGAGGAGGAGCTGAGGAGGACCTGAGGAGGAGCTGAGGAGGAGCTGAGGAGGACCTGAGGAGGAGCTGAGGAGGAGCTGAGGAGGACATGAGGAGGAGCTGAGGTACGAACCAAAGCCTATATAAATATAACTCAGACTGGACATTCTTGTTTCTGTGGAAGGAAAAAATCACTCAGCAGCTTCTTTAAGTTTACAAGGAATTATTCTTTGGTATTTAACACAGTCAGACCAAATGAGTAAAAAACAAGAACTATCATCATAAAGTACAATATTTACACTAGTAAGTACATGAAATGTAGATAAGTCTGTCTTTTCTTCAGTTACACATCTGCAACAACATGTAGAGTCCATGGAGGTGAGTCAGTCAATAACACATCACCATCACCATCATCACCATCATCATCATCACCATCATCACCATCATCACCATCATCATCACCATCATCATCACCATCATCATCATCATCACCACTGTGGTACCATCATGTTAAACCTTATTAATTATTTTATTAAGTTCTCATGTGAAAGTGTTGCTGCAGCAGGAAGTGGTCGTGGTCCTGAGCCGCCCTGTGTGACCCCACACTCATCATCATCATCATCATCATCATCATCATCATCATCATCATCATCATCATCATCATCATCATTGTCAGCTTTACGTTGTGTCCACGTTGGCCGTCCCCCCCCCCCCTGTGGTGAGCGGCAGGTCCATCCCTCCGTCCTCAGAACAGAAGCTTCACTTCACGTGTCGTGTTGACTGAAGAGCTTCTGTCTGAACCTGCTCAGCTGCTTTGGTCTTAAACTCACTTTGTGGACGTTTTTCTGGCATCAGAAGAAGATCTTCTCCTTTGGCTGATTGGCTGATTGGCTCAGCTGTATTCCAACTAGAGAACATCCGTCAGACTGAGCTGCTCCGGCTTATTGTGCACAGAATCTAGAATATATTTATCTTATATCTCATTAACCACCACAACACTAAGAGATGTTCCACTGCAGTCTGATATTCTCTTTCTGTCTTATTCCTGGACTCTAACTGCACTATTTCATTCATGTTTTGGATTATTCTGATTCTTTTTCTTCTCATTTTTACTTTTACTTGTGTTTCTCCTCTAAATATTGTTTGAGCCTCGTTGGAGGTCTGAGGTCGGCTTCACTGTAATCACTATGCACGACAGATAAAGAGCCTGAACTTGAACTTGAGAAGATAATTAAAATAAATAAATAAAAAACCACCATCCAACTGAAAAACATCAAGCTGCAGAAGCTCAGCGCCGACACGCAGTGATCAGAAACCTGAGACGGCAGGAAGCTGTGTTTACTCGTGGACAAGGTCCCACTTTGTTGGAGCCGCTCGCTAACGACCTGAGCTCCGTCACCAAGGACACAGAAGCCCCGTCACCATCTGGATTTCATGGCTGAAACCATCAGAAAAACACAAGCTAATCACTCAGATTAATTATCAGACTGCTCGGCTCCAGCTTCTCTGATGTGAAAACACCTCTTTTTGCGCCGTAGATTCGTTTGGGTTCTTTCTTCCTCTCAGAAACAGCTCTGGACGCTTGTGGTTATTGTGGTAATTGAATAATTAAAGAGCTCTTCGGTCGATGGGCGTGTGTTGATAATGACCCCAGAACAGAATCACCCGACTTTGCGCAGGAGGGGAAGTTGTGATTTCTGGGTTAGAGGATCCACTGAGCTTCAGAGGATTCTTTTCTGTGTTCTGCACGAGTCAGCATTGGCCTGAATTCCAACAATATCACCCCGAAGGATGTAATACCAGCTGGTGCGGTGAGAGCGATCCCCCCCTGCATGATATTGCACACAGAAAAGTCATCGGGCTCAGACCCCGACAAGCACCTGTATTCGATTTCTCATCTCGACTCGGCGGAGAGCTCTAAGCCTTGTTCTCGCTGGCACTAATCCTCGCTAGAAAACAGCTTTCAGAGGATTAGCATCAAGGGGGGCAGAGCGGCGTTCTTCAGCGGGGGAGCCATGCTTCCCCTCTTCTTCTTCTTCTCCTTCCTCCTTCAAGCCTGTTTTTCTCTATAAGTTAACCTCGCACACACGGCTCGACTTGACTCGGAAAAATCTTTGACCTTCTGCTTGGTTTCCTCCCGTCGACCTTCAGTGGCCTCCATTAAATCTCCCCGTTGATATTCAGTTAAAACTCCCCCCAGGTTCTTCCCCCTTCACGCTGCAGCTGGATAACTTAGCCGTGTAATTCCACGTTATCTGGAGGAGCTGGGCGACACACGTGCGGCCCACAAGCTGAACCGGACCTGACCCGCTGCACTAAGCTACTGCATCTCATTGTAAAGGCTCGGGGTAAAGAGGTGCGAGGCCCCGAGGTGTGTAGGTCGGAAAAATTGGGAAAACTGAAGTCTAATTCCCGCTGCAGGCGATGCAAGGATGGATATCAGACAGAGCACAGAGAGCCTTCCTGGCTGTGAAGAAACACGGAGAATAACACCAGCGCTCAAGGCCTCTTACGGACGCTGAAAGAGCAAAATAATGTAAGACGATGGTGTGTTTTTAAAGCAACAATTCTGTTCCTGTGAACAAAGAGAGGATTATCCTGCACAGAGATGAGAGGGAGCGGCTGGAGGCCACGGCTCCTGCAGCGAACACAGAGCCAACAACTTTCTGGAGATGGTAAATTTAACTTTCTCCTCTATTTTTCTTCCTTTAACATTGTCTCTTTCTTTCTTCCCCCTAAACCTCTGCAAATACTTCATTCTAATTGTTGGCTTTGATTCCATTTCTCCCTCCACAAACAGCGGGCCGCTCACTCAAGAGCACTGAGAGAGATGAAAGCCGGTGCATCCGGGCAGGGATAAAAAACATTTTTAAAAAAAAAGATGCTTTTTCCCCTCAGCTTCCAAATTCCTGCTGGTTGTGACAGAGTTGTAAATACCCAAGATAAAAGAGGGCTCTGCCTGCTTGTACTTAACATTCCCATTAGACTACCAACAATGGCGGCTTTTGTGTGCTCTCATGTACGGATGTGAACGAAAACTCCTTTGCCTCTAGTACTTTGCAAAACACAATTCAATCAGAGAAAATGTTGGAGAAAAAAAAGGAAGAAAATAGAAAAGCAAGCTCGGTGATCTGAGGAACAAAAGCAGACGATGTTTTGGGAATTCTCCAAGGTGAGAGCTACAGGAAGGATTTGGTTCAGGGGGAGATGAATGAAAAACTGACAACAGGACTGTCTGTTGTTAGCTAAAGCTGCATTTACTGAGCTGCAGGAGGCCCATCAGAGAGTCAACAGAGCCATCTGAACTTTCTAATGAGCCGATGCTGATGAGTGAACACGAACTGATGTGGGAGACGACCACGACTGCAGCTTCTGCACTCACACACGTTGTCCGTCTGATACCGACACACAAGACACCTTTCCACGTCAGCGTTTAATACATAATACCCGACCGTTGTTGCCATGGTAACAATAAAAAAAACACAGGGCTAGCACGTGGTTGTGAAACTGTCACAGTGTTGTTAGATTTAGGAAAAGAACACAAGTCAAGTTTCACTTTTGGTTTCACACGTGATCTGAACTCCCGTCCAGCCGTCGGCCCTCACATTTGATCCACTTACTGACTTTTATACCTGTTAGCGTCCTGCACAGGTGCTAAAGGCAGCTTGTGCCTTGTATCGGATGCTACAGGTGGTGACAAAGCACGGGTGTCTGATGCTGACGGGGAATGATGCTGCACTGAAGGGTCGGTCTGAACACTTTTCCTTGGATGGGATACGTGTGATGAGTTTAGCATCAATACTGATGCATATTATATAAACAGTAAGCTGAAAGAGCAAAGTCAACAGAAATAAAGCTGAGATGATTAAAGTTTAATATTCAGAATGATAAAACTCTTACATATGTAGTAAATTGTAGTAAATCAGTAAAGTTTGAAATGATGACAAAACCGTGATAAACATATTTCCTCAGGTGTTTTTTACTGGGGATCAAACTGACGCTCACATGTTGTCGAGGCCCGAATAAACTCCTCAGGTTCTTGTTCCGACCTTGAGACGAGACACGAGCCTGCAGGGAGCTGCTGCGACGTCAGACTGAGAGCAGATGTGCAGATTAGACGTGTGAATAAGAACCTCGTCTGATATACCTGCAGTCTACGAGACGGGTGTCAGTTTCATCTCTGTGTGTCGACGGCATGTCGGTGCAGGGCATGATTAGCCTAGCTTAGCATAAAGATAAGGATGACAGCCCAGCTCCATCAAAAGAAAAGATAAAACCTTCAAACAGCACAAAAGGCATCAGATATATTTTACCCTTAAATAAATCAAAGGTGTCGGATTGGAAATCTCCATGTCAACTGAGCAAACTCCTTCCACTGGTGAGGACCATGTGACGTGGAAAAGCCAGTCAGGGACCTTGAGTCGGGACGTATTTAATCATAACTCCTCAATAAGGACACTATTAAACCCATGATCCTCTGTGTGCACATCCTGGAGTCTGAATGACTGCTAGGTAGTAAAAGTGTTGGAACTGGTCCAGTAGATCACCTGCAACGTGATCCTTTGGGACACCTGCACCTGTTTTAGTGAATGTAGTCTGGTGTGTGTGCTGTTTGTGGTTAAACCAGAAGGATCTTCCAGGTCTCTCTCTATAGGGATCCTGTCCATGATGCTGTCACACTTTTTTTATTCTCACATTTGTGTTGTTGTCACTTGCTGAATAAAGTCTTTGTTACTCCTGATAGGAGTGATGGCCCAGACGACTAGAATTAAATCCAATTATCCTTAAAAGTATAGTTATTATATTAATATTATTCCCTGCTGTTCTTCAGGCAGCTCCTGGGTTGATTTTACAGCTGGTTGCCTCCACGGCTGCCAATCCTAAATTTAAGCTTCTTGTAGAGTGTGAGCGTTAAACCCCTCAGACTGTAAAATGAAAATGTAACGGGCCGCTCTGCGCTCCCACAGCAGCGCTCATCTGCATGGAAGTGAAGGGATCTCCTGTTTAGCACGCTAACACCAACAGGTCCGCGGCCTCTGAGCGCCGCGAGCCGCTCGCCGAGCTGAGGGTGGGAAAAGTGGCAGAGGAAACAGATCGGCGGAGGAGTGGTGACAAAAGTGAGAGAGAAGATAGCAGAGAAATGCTGTGACTGTGAAACTAATCGCCGCCACAGAAAATGGAAGTGGAGTTTGACTGTGGCGAACACTCACTGCTGAAGGTGCTGATTGGAGGAAGAGTGGTCCTTTCATAACAGGAAGTCTTGTCGCTTTTCATTTCTCCTGAAAGGCCTCCTCTCTTCCCTGTTTCCTCCTCTCTTCCCTTCTCTTCCCTGTTTCCTCCTCCCTTCCCTGCGGCCTCCTTTCCTTCGCTCATGCCTTCTGATCTTCCTCGACACATGTTCTTCACGTGTCTCCGTCGCTTCTCCTCCTTCCTCCTCGTTAGGAGGAGACGAGTGGGAGTGAAGGAAGAAAGGAAACCAGCAGGAAGAAGGACAAATAAATGGGTACTCTCCCCCTTCTCCTCCTCCCCAGCAGCCGATGACGGGAATCCCAGAGCGAGCGCTCGGCCTCGGCACGGAGACAGAAGAGCCGCCCTGGTTTTCCAAAGGCACCGAGCCGCTCGCCGTCCCCTCTCAGCGGGGACCCGGGTGACCCTGCCGAGGTCGCCATGGGTGACGAGCAAAGGGGCTGAAAAATGGGCTCCTGTCTGGGAAGTGGAGGAGAAACACACACACACGCACACACACACACACACACACACACACACACACACACGCACACACACACACACACACACACACACACACACACGGGATATGAAATATTATCACTTCTGTTGATTGAGCTTATTTGGGTCTCCTCGCATTTCTGCAGCGTCAGCCGTTTGTGTTCGGAGGGGGATTTGATGACGGGTAATAAACTGCACCTGCTAAATAAAGCTCCCCCCCCCACCCCCACCACTCCCCTAATGGCAGGACAGTACATCTTACCATGCTTACCTCAAGGCTTTATGAACCGGACAGCTTTGCTAATTTAGCATACTTTTAAAGGTCGTGAGCTAATTTCAGAGGGTGGCGTTCTGCGCCGACGTCCGGTCGACCTTCATCACCTGATTCTCTTCTTCTTCCTCGTCGGTGCTGTCAGCTGCTGCACACACAGGATATTTAATACCAGACGAGCACCATTAACCACTCTTCTAATGAACAGTGTGTCAGTAGCTCACACTCTGGCAGGTACTGTGCTAATTGGAACTTAAAATGAAGCAACGCATCATATAATAAGTTGACACCAGTTATTAACTTCCCAAAATAATAACAAAGCTCTGAAATGTGGCTGGTTGTGAATAAAGTGAGGAAAAAGACAGTTTGCTCAGCAGACTGCTCATAATATCTACTGATAATGAGCAGCAGGGGTTAAACTGACAGAGCAGAGGCCAGCTCTCCCTGTAATAATATAACATCTGCTTTAATTTCACTGTCATGTGACCTTTATCCAGACAGGAAGCACATGAACATTCAGACTTATCACTCTGCTAGTGCGGTTTTACAGTGAGGACAGGATCCAGAGTCCCCACATCCAGCCGAGTGGACGTACCTGCAGCAGGTGTGGAAGGTTTCTAATGTATTGATCCAGCTCTCTGTAACAGATCTGTTTTATTTGGCAGATTATTGAAACCTGAAAAGGAACTTCTGACATTTGTGTGTTGATGAAAATCTAATAAATAAATCTGTCTGAGGTTTGGATGTCAGGTGCCTGTCCAGGAGTGATCAGTGATCAGAGTGATCAGTGATCAGAGTGATCAGTGATCAGAGCGATCAGTGATCAGTGATCAGAGTGATCAGTGATCAGTTATCAGAGCGATAATTGATCAGAGTGATCAGAGTGATCAGTTATCAGAGTGATCAGAGTGATCAGTGATCAGAGTGATCAGAGAGATCAGTGATCAGTGATCAGAGCGATCATTGATTAGAGTGATCAGAGTGATCAGTGATCAGTTATCAGAGTGATCAGTAATCAGAGTTATCAGAGTGATCAGTGATCAGAGAGATCAGAGAGATCAGTTATCAGAGTGATCAGTGATCAGAGTGATCAGAGAGATCAGTTATCAGAGTGATCAGTAATCAGAGTGATCAGTGATCAGTAATCAGAGTGATCAGTGATCACAGTGATCTGTCAGACGCCTCACAGGCTGCTGCAGCCTGCAGTCGAGCAGCAGGGTGAAGTTCACTGATCAGAGCTGCTAATCTGGTGTAAGCAGAATGTAAACCTGCTGATGGTGACCTCAACAGCAGCGCTGCTGCTTGTGATGCATTTATGCTCTGATCAGATCCCAGCGGGGGGGTGGATGGGGGGTGGGGGGGGGGTGACACACCACATGTAGACAAACCAACATAAAGGGCGATTCTGCAGCTCTCAGCTCCCTGCTGACCTGCAGACCTTGATCAACGCTCGAGGCGATTCATAGCAGCACGCAGGCAGGTCGGTGCTGAGATACAGCTGATGACAACAAACCAGCAAACAGCGCCCCGCCCTGCCCCCCCCCCCCTGCCCCCCCCCCCCCCCCCCCCCGCTTTGCCCTGCCCCCCGCCTCTCAGGTCAGAGGCCAACACATCTGGGCAGAGGTTAGTTCCATCTCTTTAAAGAACGAGAGCTTCATTTTCAGGTCTGAATTCTGCTTCTGTTCCCAACAATGAGATTCAGACCCTCCATGTTTACATCAGGGTCATCAGGGCGATTTCTATCTGACTTCATGTGAACTTCTCTGAAGCTAACCAAATAGTTTTGGTGCCTAAACATAACCAACCAAACAACAACAAACCAAATAATCAGACAAGTCAGTCTAAGAATGAAAAAGTCTGTACGACCCCCTGGTGTGCTGGAGGAAACCCCCCCTCCGTTTGTCTGACAGGCTGGTGTAAATATCTCGTCAGGCTCCTCACTCCCAGGTACAAACGGACACTCTGCTGGTTTAAATCTGTTCAAAAATGAATCCCGTTAAAGACCAAACTGCATGTAGATAAGAAGAGAAGTGCAGGCAAACATGTTCTTATCATCTGTGCTCATGAGGACGGATGTTCAGGCTGATTCAGACACGTTTCCCTGCTCAGACTGAGGGATCCAGGAGTGACGGAGGAACTAAACCCAGTGGTGAGAAGGCTGCTGTGGGTTTGATGCTCCTGTGCTGCTGTCTGGTGAACTTTAAAGGTTTTAAAGTGTTTCTGAGGACTAATCAGCACTGTGAGGCAGCTGTGTCACATTTAACCTGGTGATCAGGACGGATCACGACAGAGCAGCATGTTATCTTCTCCCTCCTCAGTGTGAACAACAGCAGATCTGCTGCATCAGGAGGAAAACAGCAACAGGAAAGTGATCCTGTTATTATTGGTTTAAACATTCAAATGTATTCATTGGCTGTGAAACATTAACTATTAATGATTAAAGGTGCAGCATGAATGAGCTGTTTGAACTACAAAGGCCACTGTGTTTTCCTGAGGAATATCAATTCCAGATATTCTGATCCAGATCCAAAGAACTCTGATTATTCTCCTCCTGCCTGGACACCTTCACACTCTGCGTGTGGATCAGCTCTGGGAGACAATTACAGTTTATTACGACATTTAATTCATTATTTAGACGAGCGAGTGAGACATATCTGACCGCTCGGACGCTGGGATCACCGGGCATCATCGCCATGGCAACAGTGGGAACGCTGCTCCGTTACAGGGGCTGCGATTTCACATACGCATAACGTGTTAGTGGTAGACGAACCAAAGTCCATCTACAAAAATAATAATTTGACCTCACTGACCTCAAGACTTTACATAAGTTTGTGTTTTTGTGTGAGGAACCATTTAAGACACCGAACAGACCAGCAGCTCCTGTGTCCTGTTCTTAAATCCCTGTTTTAATGAATGGAGTCTGGTGCGTGTGCAGAGAGTGATAGAACGGCTGTTTGTGGTTAAACCAGAAGGATCTTCCAGGTCTCTCTCTATAGGGATCCTTTCCTCTGTCCAGCAGTGGATCACACTGGAGCTGAAGTTACACAGTGATCAGATTATTGATTATTGTCAGTAAAATCATTTGAAATGCTTTTGAAACTGCGTAACTGTGTCTGCTTCATTAGAACAGAACCAGATTGAGCCTTTTTCTCTGCCAGCAGGTTCTGTTGTTCCCGTGCTGTGTACACACCATAATGAGCTCCCCACACACACACACACACACACACACACACACACACACACACACACACACGCTGTAATAAAGTGAGCCTCTCGCCCTTTCAGAGCTGCCACAGCGATCTCACGGGGGACCTTTGGTGGAACGAGGCTTCATCTCTTCCTGCTGCGTGATGATCCTCGTTTACCTTCGCTGAGGCTTCGTTACTCCACTGCTGTTCACTGCAGGCCGAGTTCAGACGCTGCGACTACACCTGTCAGAGACTCCAGCGGTTAAGGTTACAACATGACACGTTTCACACGTCCTCTGCCTTCATTTCCATTATTTTCACTCATTAGGACGCTGCAGCGTTCAGTCTCTTCCTGCCGACTCTCCAACACTCTGACGACAAACATGGACTGAAAAGTCACTTCCATGGATGTTTTTAGAATTAACAACGGCGCTAAATTGTATTTGTAACATTTGAAAGTAGCAGGAAGGTCGTGTTTCTCAAGCGGTCCGCCTCAGCAGAGGCTCTCAGCCAACAGTGACTAATAATTACAGTAACAGCTTCAGGAAATGTCAGTCCTGCCTGCGTTTAGGGACGGAACCAAAGTTTAGCTTGAAGAAGCTGGTTTTTATCTCTTTTGTCCAACATGTTACGTTCCTGCACTACATGAATTCAGCCCACAGTCAGCAGAGGCAGGGTTCATCCTCTGGGGAGCAGGAATGTGATCAGTAAACTTCATGACAACCTTATTATGGGATATCTGTTCTGGAAACAGGCCTGTGGACGGGAGGTGACGTGTTCATCCCACATCACAGGGACAAACTCAGATATCTGGGTCAGACTCACTGGGGTGTTTGCTGGCGTTCAGGGTATTAAACACCCTGCAGGTGTGAAGTGCTTCATCTGCAGATGCGATCCACTGATCAATACGTGAACCTAACAAATGTCAATATGCTTGTGTTTTTCTGCTCCAGTAATTTAAGTAAGTGCAAAAGCCCCTCAGGCTGCTGCTTCCTAACACCGTCCACATCACCTGCCTCTTTATGGATCTGGAGGATTATTAAAACCATCACCTCCTGACCTCCTGACCTGCTGACACACTCGGGCTGGTAGCAGGATCCTCCACATGTGCATCCTGCTGCAGGGCCGGTGTGAGAGCCCGTGGCCCCCAGCGTGACCTCTGACCCCGGCCACAGTTAGAGCTTACACAGTCACAAGTGCTCTGGTTGAACTGGTGCACAGGCAGCAAAAACATTAATGCAGCAAAATGTTGTTTTCTACATTCAAAACTAACAATAAGCTGCTGGAAGGGTTCTGTAAATGATACTGAGTTCATGTGAAGTGATGGATTAGTTCATTGGGCTCCTAAACAGGTAGAAGTTAGATAAGTGCTGTGGGGGGGCATGGTTAATATTAATTTATATATAATAATAATATAGTCATTTTGGTTTGTATGTTTTTGATGAATCCTGTGTTCTGTGAGCTAAAATGACTTGTTTGACATCAACCTGCCTGCCTCTTTAAACCTGGATTCACATATTTGTATTCAATTTACTGGTAGATGGACCAGATTCCAGTGACAAATATAATAATTTTACCTCACAGAACTCAAGACTGTGTTACTTAATGAGTATTTTAAAGGGTTAATCACACAACAACACTCACACACACTGACTGATGGAGGCAGCAGCAGAGCAGCAGCTCCTGTGTCCTGTTCTCTAAAATCCCTGTTTTAGTGAATGTAGCCTGGTGTGTGTGCTGTTTGTGGTTAAACCAAAAGGATCTTCCAGGTCTCTCTCTGTAGGGATCCTTTCCATGATGCTGTCACACACTTAGAATAACACTCTGAGCCTGTCAGTGGATCAAACAAGCTCTTTTAGTGGACCTACTGTGATCAGGTGCAGCTGTCCTGAGTTCTCCTTTAATCTTAAACCAAAGTTAAAGTTAGTAAAGTAAAGTTTATTCTGTGAACCTGATTAAGAGAAAGTAAAGCATGAACTGAGTTGGACAAGTTCGTGGCGCTAAATTGAAAGTCAGAAGAACAAAAATCCTCACGGTTCATCCTCTTGTGAAGAGGTTGTGAAGGTTTTAGCAAATTCGTCCAAAAGCTGTGAAAATATTATAAAATATTTGACTTTTGATCAAATGTTCTCAGTTAGCATGAATCTGCATCCACTTTCAGGAGCAAATCAGATGATTTAAGGCTGCTTGAATGCCTCTTCCATCATGCTGATGAACTTATCTGCATTCCTCCTCTTTGCATGTGGATACAGACACTTAAAGTCAGATTCCTATTCCATAAAGACGTCTGAAAGGGTCACTGCGACTTCAAAACAAATGATTTGATTTGATTCACTCGTCCGCTTCTTTGTAAGTGGGAGTCGGAGTTAAATTAGGATGCTGACATGCTTTTACATTGCATCAACCTGAAAACGCTCAGCAGCTGATATTTTCTGTTGTTAAAACACGCTGAATGTTTTTCCGACCTTTTGATACGTGTGGTTATTGCTAATTAGAGTGAAATGTTATTTTCTGACTCACAAACAGCAGCTGCCTCCCATCACACTGATCAATTTGCTGGTAAAAACCTTTTCACATCCCTGTTGTGTTATTAATATTTCTGTGCATACAAATGAAACGGGTCAAAGCACCACAAGAAAACCGGGAGATATTTCCTTTCATCCACCTCCTCATATACACACAGAACGTGGATTAAATAACCGTATTGAATCTGGATCGGCTCTTTAATCCTCTGCGTGATGATGGGAGTTTGTTTCCTGATGACAGCGGGTCTGAGGACGCAGGTCTAACACCCCCGGGAAATTACAGCCACTCTGTATTCATGCTGCCGGGGCCACAGGGCCGCCGCACACAATGATCCAAAATCCAATTCAAATCACTGTCCGGTGAAAACCAGGTGAGTCCCTGAACGTCCCACAGCAAATTGTTTTGAAGCTGTTGTCTTCCAGAGATCTATCAGCATCCAGGTTTCTCTAAGCCGGCTGTGCTGTGAACCACAGAGGACCCTCTGCTGCTAACACCCCCAGTTTTACTGATTTCATCTTCGGACTGATACAACAACTCTGTAATCCACCGTAGCTGTGCTAGTTAGCTTCAGCTAGTTAGCTTCAGCTAGTTAGCTTCAGCTAGCTCTTCATACCAAGCTAGCAGTGTGCTGCACATCCTGGGCTTCACTGTGGATGTATCATCAGCTCTGTTTGACCAGCGATGCTCGCCACCTTTGGCGGTTCCTGCCCGAAGATCTGTGTGCGTTCACATGGGCAGAAACCACTTCACGTCCCCACCGCCGTGACCGGACCACGTGTCGGTGTGAAGTCCAGCGTGTGAGCCTCCACCCTCCCCTCTGCACACTGTGGATCTGATCTAATCGTTTTCTCTCTGATGTTTGCACATGATGTGACGTCTCTGCACAGAAACCAAAACTGACCCAAGACATCGGTGCTGCGTCGGCGTCGGAGCAGCCAGCCTGTCAGTAGCACGCTGAAGGCTTCACGTCGACCCGTCCGACAGCTTCCTCGGTCTCCTGCTGTTTGTTTGTGGGTTTGATTTTGAACACTGAAGCATCTGTGAGATCAAGATGATCAGTTTGTAGTTCGGCCCCCATGCCGGCAGAACGAGCAGTGATGGAGGTTCAGTAAACTCACATGAACCGAGGCCAGCGGCTGCTGGAGGGAAGGAAAATCAATCTGCAAACAGAAGGTTTGATTTGGCGACCGGCAGTAGAGTCTGATTACTTCACTAACGGATTTGATAACTTGATCCACCTCCAGATTTCAGCGGTGGAGTGAGCACACACCCCCCCTCAGTGTCAACATTGTCATACAATTTCAAAGAGCATCTGAAGTGAACACTGTAAGTGTTGACTGAAAAACGGATTTACTGCTCCTCCTCCAGAGAGCATCTTGTAAGAAGAGAGAAAGAGAAGAAAGAGCTGAGGATGTCACACCAAAATAATCTAATCCTTTAAGCATGGGAGGAATATTGTGGCACGATGAAGGAGAGAAATAAAACAGCTGAGAATACATCTTTTTTCTGCTGAATGATGACAACCGCCAGCACAACAACATCGCCTCGGGCCACAACAATCAGTGAAAAGAAAAAAGAGAGACTCTCTAAATGAAAGACAGACGAGACTGAGAGGAGGAGAGAGCGGGAATGAAATGGAAACAGAGCGACAAATAGGACGAGAGAGATAAGAGGGGGAAAAATTAACAGGAGAGTGATGTAAAGTGAAGTCTGGAGGCCGACACCTGTCACTGCCATTTAAACCATTTTACCAAACCTTATCAGGACGAGTCAGGAAATGAGACATCCAGCGATTCCCCGCTTCGTCCCTGTCAGACCGCCGCGACCGCCGCGCCGTCAAGGCGACAGCGACGGCCTGCGATGAATAAAACATCACTGCTGCTGGTGAACTTTAAGGATTGGGACTCAGTGGACATGTTCCAGCCGTCGCTTTTTATAAACTTTGTTTGCTTTGGACAGTTTTCAGGGAAGCACAGAATCCATGAGTGGCAGCATGTGTGCTCATCATGCCACATTAACAAACCAGCCATCCCATAATACTTTGGGCAGCTAGTGGTGCATTTCTGAAGTTATCGTGGTTTTGAAAGTGCAGCTCTGAAGTGTTGGTTTGTAGCTTCTTGTGTTTCTGCAAACAAGAAATAATGAAATAATCTTTAAGTCGTGATGTGAAGCAACAAACTGCAAAATATACAAAGCAGCAAGACTTCACTGCTAATTAAACCCACACAGTTTGTCTTTTACTTCACTGCAGTTGGGAGTTTCAGTGAACAGAGATCATAAAGATCAGCAGGAGACAAACAGGAAGTCAGAGAAATATCTCCATCCTGTCACATCCACCTGCAGACCGACTCAGATTCACTGTTCAATAACACAATCACACAGAAAAATCTGGATTTTCTTCCAAACGTGTTTGTTTGTGTTTCTGGTCGTAACTCAGAGCCGATCAGCTCTGTGGTCATGTGACAGCCAGGCGTTTCCCATCATGCCCGGGGTCTTACATGAGGTCATCGTTGCTCGTCTGTGTTCACGAGGTCAGAACGAGTCGGCATCAAGTCCAACTCAGATGTAAGCGGTGAGTGTTGAGCGGTGTCGTATTGTTTTCGCAGGGAGGACACCGGCCCTTTAAGGCGGCTCCCTGGACACGGACGGAGGAGCCGGGAATCGAACGGCCGATCTTCTAGATTAGTGAGAGGGTGTCCCACGGTGAGAGGACAGGCTCTCTGCCCATCATCTAAACACAGATTTTACAGTCCATACTTTGGGGAGCACGAGTGTTTGAATGCAGCCGATAAGAATCAAAGATATCAGCAGAGCGGTGCCAAAGCAAAGGTCTGCTTCAGCCTCTGGGGAGCAAAAAGATCTGAACGCACCAGATTTCATGGAAAAAGTTGCTGAAAAGAGAAGTTCAGTCTGACGTTAGAGACATTAGTGTCTGCACCTCCATCTTCTCTCTAGAAGAGCTTTTAACCAAGAGCAGTTATCACATGACATCAAGTGACAATGTGGTGAAGTTTAAATCTGCTCACAACGATGATGATGATGATGATGATGAGTTAAGATTCACTAAGATCCAAGTTTTCTTACCCACTGAGCTTATGGAGGCAAAAACCTTGGAAAGTCAAAATCAGTATATTCTGACACACACACACACACACACACACACACACACACACACAGTCTCAGTGCCCATCAGATGAAGGCTGCGACAGTTTTTGACAATTCTAACAAAAATTATTCATTTATCTGCTTCACATCTCGCTGATGCAACCTGGAGAAAGACGAGTTCAAAGCGTGTTGTCAGATTGACAAAAAAAGAAAAACAGGGCTGCAGACTGAGAGGAATTATTCACAGTCGGACGACGTCACACTTCTCAAACTCATCTGCTCTTTCACACACTTTTATTGAGGCAACAAACCGAGCAGGTCTGAGCCTGGTCCTGGTCCTGGTCCTGGTCCTGGTCCTGGTTTCTGATCATCTGTGTGCACTTGTGTCTTCAGTCGTCACGTCGTGTCCCAACAGAGAAGGAACGAGGAGGTTCCTCCTGATTGGGTCGGCCCGGTGTGGGGGCGGGGCCTCTGGCTCCAGACGCATCCACGATGTTTGGCTTCATTTTTAGGAGAAAAGGCAGAAGCTTCGTCCATCTTTATGGTCAGCAGGCGTTTCCAGACCAGAGGAACTTCGACCCCCCAGAGAGAGGGAAGTGGATCCTGATTGGTCAGACACATGAGATCCAGGAGGAGTCACTGCCACCACAGAGGCAGCTGATGGGGATCTGCCTCAGGATCCTCAGGGATCCAACCCTCAGGGATCCAACCCATCCTGGAAACTCACCTTTGGAACTGTTGCCTTCTGCAGACAGAACACTAAAGAACTGCTTCTAAGCAACAGACATAACCACCACACACTGTCTGACAGGATGAGGATGTTTCTCTTCTATATTTCATTTAGACACTTTTTATTCTGCACCTGGTTCTTTAGATATTTATCACACTGCATTCTTTCATACTTTTTATGGCACCTAAAGGAGGATTGCACCTTTAATTTCATTGTTAAAATGACAATAAAGACATTCATTCATTCATTCATTGAAGTAAATCAGGAAATAACACATCTGTGAACAGTGTTGGCCAGAAACAACACACAGCTCGAGAAATGGGCCGATGGTGACGTCCAGGGTTACTGAGCGTCTACGAAGGGGAAACATAACGTCAAAGTGTGGCGCTGCCATACAGAGGTGGGGTGAACACAAACAGTGGGGGGGGCATGTCTCTCTCTGCCTCGGTTCTTTTCCACTCCATGCACTCCTCCATGTGTACTTTTACTTTTATAGTTTTACAGTGAATATTGTTACTATGAAAGTTTGTTGGTCAAACTTCAGTTAAACTAATTAAACTGAAACCTTCTAGAAAACGTCACCTTCTTCACGACAGACAGCTAAACACGTGAGTGAGTGACATATCTGTAGATTCAGGTGTGAGCAGGACAAACAGGTGCTTCAGTCTGCTGTAACTCTGAATGGACACAAGCAGCTTGTGAACTAAAGTTCGTCCCTGCAGGAGAACAGATGTCACAACAGGTGAGTGTGCAGCAGCACTTCAGTGGTTTACTGCAGAGGTGAGCAGGACTACAGGTAACAACCTTTACTCTAACAACAGAGCATGTGGGGGGGGGCTGGGTGTGAAGAGAGAGGGCTCTGGTTCCACAGGCCGGCCTATATAACCTGGTCCACTGGCCAGGTGTGTCAGGTTAGGTGATTGTAGGCTCCGCCCAGCCAGGAGAGAGAGAGACAGAGAGAGAGAGAGACAGAGAGAGAGAGAGAGAGAGAGAGAGACAGAGAGAGAGAGAGAGAGAGAGAGAGAGAGAGAGAGA
>NC_092020.1:26782065-26842065 GCF_042242105.1 Pempheris klunzingeri
TATATATATTTTTTGGGCCCTCCAATTAATTGGTGTCATAATTCATTTCAAATATATTGATAACATCAACTGAGAGAATGAACTTTATGTCAAAGTCCTCCCAACATATTGGACATTCTGGGGGCCCCCTCTTGGAGGCGCAAAATGGTTTAGTCCGCCCGACAGCGACCGGCGACAAGTGTAACGTCAGTGAGCCCAGACTGAATGACCTGGGGGCTAGACATCATGCTGCCCAAGGAGCACAAGTCGGGGTATCAGAAGAGGAAAGAAAAAGAAAGAAGGCAGAATGAGGGGAGGCAGTGGCAGCTGTTGGCTGCTTTCTTTCCCAAAGGTGAACCGAGTTTGCTTGTTATGCAAAGTCCAATTAAAGTTAACGATGTTTGTATGCTCACGTGAAGTCTTACCTAGTTGCCAACCAGGCTGCTTGCGACTGTACGTATAAAGACAATTATGGGCCAGCTAATGTAGCTGTCAACATTAACCAGTTGCAGAAACAAACAGTGGCGCTGGAGCAGCAGGAGCAGCAGTGGCCAGTCCTGGTGGCTCTTCTGAAGATGAGGCTCAGGCTGAGATTAGAGATGAGCAAAGACAAGGTGAGATCGTTGTTCAAGTATTCAAGGGCGAGCTCCCCCTCCGACCCCCCCTTGGTATGTTGTTGGTATGTTGGTTCGCGAGAGAGAGAGACAGAGAGAGAGACAGAGAGAGAAACCATCACAACACTTGACACATTATAAATCAATATCTGATTTTTTTATTTTTATATTACTTTTTCTCTTTATCTTTAGTTGTCATAGTAATAGGCTCCACTGGGATGGGGCCCACTGACATTGAGAGTGTACAGGGCCCAGAATTTGGTGCTACGCCCCTGCCCACGGATGTGATCTCCGAGCTGGATATCGACTCCAAGATGGCGCCGACCGCATGTGCAACAGACTTAATGAAGACGTGGACGAAGCCTCTCGGTCTGAGCCTTCAGCATGAAGTCTCCAGATGATGTCCAGCAGGGGGCGACACCGCTGGCTCCAGGTAGCCTTTAAGAGATCATCATTAAACGACACGAACAGCATCTCAGTATTTGTCTCTACAGACTGAATGCATGAAATTACACTCAGAGAGTAGACGTGACACCGGTTTGATTTTAAACCTCCTTCCTTTGTGATCTACAGCCACAGAAGTGGTGGTTTCCACAGGAGTGCTTTCCGAGGCATTTTATTTATGTAACAGGTGAACACTGTGAGCGGGGACAATCCTCTGAGAAGCAGAGTCATCTCATTGTGGTCCAGTGTTTCAAGTCCCTTTGTAGGAAAAGATGCTGAATTAGTTAAAGCGGGAAACAAAGCGAACGCCCTCGCCCCGCAGGCTGCCAGAACATTCCTCTGCTTAGCCTTCGCTTGTTGAGACTCTCAATCAGTTCTGGCACAGACATGTTGCACATATTGGAGTAGGCTGATTGGCTTCTGCGTCTTGGCGGCGGAAGAGAAAAAAAAGGGGAATAGTTAGTGATTAAATTCACTGGCAGCCCGAGCAAATCAACACAACACAACTCACACTCGTCTGTATTTACATCGTTGGACGGTAATCCTGTTAATGAAAAATGTGCTGGTTTTCACAGCCACTGGCATGAGAGAGCCAACCCTCTCCTGTGGGAAGGGAGGTGGGATGAGGGCTCATCCGCCACAATAAAAGACACTTTAATAAGAAAAAGAATGTCGCAATCAACTGAAATTATGTTGTGGACACAAAGCGCAGGACGCCGGCCGCCTGCTGGTGCACCTGAGTGATGAACCCGTTGTTTCTGAGCAGGTGAAGCTCTGATGCTGTGAGACAGAGCTGAGATCTGAGAGTGTGTGTTCTCCTGCAGGGATACACCGATCCAACACACTGTTCCAACAGCACAGGAGGCTCCAAGCACACACACACACACACACACACACACACACACTGTTTCAGGGTTTATTGAAAGTTCTTTCCATGTCGTACATGTGTTTGTGTGTGTTTTGTAAATTAGGTTTTAGTGGCAGTGTTTTGCTGTCTGTTGGGACGGGAAAGACTTCCAGAGAGAAAGCTCAGTATGAAGGTACTGTAGGGACGCTTCTCTGTGGGTTGTAGCGATGAAGAGAAGAGTCCAAGAGTCATTCAAGAAGTTAATGTAGGTGTACGAGCTGGGAGTCCAACATCACAGGCACAGATGAGACTACAGAATACAGAGTAAAGCTACCACATGTTTAGGATTCTACAAACTATATCTGGTGTCAGATACATGAGAGAGAGTAGACTGCTGACTTGAGAGTAACATATATACCATTAAAGAGTTTGGTCTAGACCTGCTCGTCTTGAGATAACGCTGTTGTGATTTGGCGCTATATAAATAAAGATTGATTGACTGATTGATTGACCATGTGTGACACAAGTTCCTACAGAATCATTTTAGAGGAGAAAAACCTTCTGACAGGTACCAATAACACGTCCTCATAGTGAAACTACCTGGTGGTTTCATCCATATTTGAACATTTTCAGTGACCTCTGTCGGACAGATGGGGATCAGTTACACTGGACTTAGACACCAAAGCTTCTTAGTTAGGTTTAGGAATCATGGTTTCTTTTAACCCTTGAATGGTGTTCAGGTCTGTGGGACCTGTTTTCATATTTTTATCAAGAGAAAAATGATACAGTTAATTATTTTTTCAAACTCAGACTCACTGGCCTTGGCTCATATTGATGAGAAAAAATTATTAATCGTATAATTTTTCTTTTGCTAAAGAACATGAAGATGGATGAAATCGGATCCCACGGACCTGAACACCATCAAGGGTTAAAAGAAGTGAGTTCGCTTCAGAGGGGAAGTTCGTCATGTCACTTCAGTCACTTGCACAGGACAGCACTGACCAACAGGACACGGTCGTGGTCTCCTGGAGAAAGTCCTCCCACTCTGTCCCCTGCTAACGTTCTAACGCAGAGCTGGAAAACATGCAGAGAGTGTGCATTTAATACGTTTTATTCATATGATCTGTTATATATTACTATATATCATATTTATGTTTTTAGTTATTGTGCATGTCAGGTTAGATTTATGGAGATTCAACTTTTCGGTCATGAAAAGTCATGAAAAGTCGAGGAGACTCGGACTGGGAACCCTGTTTTTGGCTCCCTCTGACCCTTAGTGCAGCTGTACGTGTCAGAGTCTGAGATATCTGAAACTCTGAAGTCTCCTTTAGTTTCACTGGAGCTGTTTTTAGAGGCCTAAAGACTTCAGACTAACAGCATCAGATGAAGCTCAGCCTTTCCTGTGAATGATCTCCATCAGCTCTCTACCTCAGTGACGACACAACTGCATCTCCTCTGAACCGACAAACAGTTCAGCCGCTTCGTGTTCCACTTGTGGCTGCAGTCGAGCCGACGTAATCTACCGAGATGACTTTGGCCGAGATAATGGTACGGTAAAATATTTAATACGGGTGCAGCCCAGCCGGGGCTCGGAGCACTGACAAATATCCTCCTCTGAAGTTTCATCAAAATCTGATCAGCAGCATCCAAGATATTGTGTGTGACAGACGGAGGGATGAAGGATGGACGAGTGCCGACCCTCGGTCCCACTGCGGGGGGCAACAGTGCTACCAACGGCTAATTAATCAAATTATATGACAGATGGTGTAGAGGAACTATTTCCCCCACAGGACGCTTTTAGATGAGCCACCGGCCTCGTGGTGAAACCGAGCGTCAGCACTTGACTGAAGTCCTTTTCTTTCTGTCCAATAAGAGGAGGAAGCCTTGGGAGAGAGAAAAAAAGGGCCAGCATTAGTGGAGGATTGGAAGAGAGAAAGAAAAGAAGAATGATGGAAAAATATTGCTCTTTCCCTTTGGATGTGATACGATCGCAGCCTGGTTATATTGCTTTGTGGAATATTGCTGGAGCGCAGAATTAGATTGGGTCTCCCCCTCTGGCTTCCATGATAAGGCCTCAGGAAAGCAGCTTTGGATCGATCCAAAAAAAAAATGGGACAACGGAAACATAAACAGATTATGGACCTTTTGAAACGGCTTCATTTCCAGGCAGGAGACACACCCAGCCCCCCCCCCCCCCCCCCCCCCCCCGGGCAGAGAGGAGGCGCGTCGCCCTCCTGGTGACGGTTGATCATGACGTGAAGCACGCTTGTGTTATAGCTCACCCTGAGTCATCTCTGGCGCTGCTCCGAAGGGTGGAGGCTCAGGGGGAAGTGGGGCGGCGCCGGCGGGGGTTTGGAACACCAAACCTTCCAGGTGGCTTCCCTCCAGGACGTCGGCAGCAGAGGAGCTGCTCTCGACAGGTGGCTCGGCGGAGTTTAAGGTAACAGGTTTGATCCAGAAGCAGAGTTTGTTGGTGGAGTTTAAGGGGTTCACTGAGGAGAGCGGCAGGATTACCCTGAAACAGGTTTACAGGTTTTATTGATTCACTCATTGATTCAAATATCTTTTAATGATTTGTGATTGAGGGCTGCAGGACACCTGATCCCAAAGGAACAAAGTCTGCTGTGTGGGATTTAATGGGTCTGTTCCAGGTAGGGGAGTGTTGAATCAATCAAACTGGAGTTCAAATTGATTGATTGATTGATTGATTGCCTTTTAGTTGGCTGATGTGCTTTATTGTGTAATTTATTTTTAAAAACTGATCCACTGCTTCAGGCTTAGCATCACTGTATATTTGATCCTTTTAGATCTGTCACCAATACTGTTCATACTGTCTTCTGTATATCTCACTGCTATTTATTGTCTATACACCCCCCCACACACACACACACTAACAGGAGGGCTCTCAGCTCACCTGGTTCCAGAGAAAACATATATGATCCAAGTTAGAAACCTCAACATGATCCTTTACTGTGCTGTTATTGTTGCAGTTTATTACTTTTCCTTCTCACAGGGAGGAGGTGGAGGTGGAGGAGGTGGGGGATTAAAGCTTAGTACAGAGAGGGAGGAAGGAACCTCCCAGATTTATTGTGAGGACAAGGCAGCAGGACAGC
This sequence comes from Pempheris klunzingeri, assembly GCF_042242105.1. NCBI lineage: Eukaryota > Metazoa > Chordata > Actinopteri > Acropomatiformes > Pempheridae > Pempheris > Pempheris klunzingeri. The sequence goes on from NC_092020.1 coordinate 26,787,063, forward strand.
GTCGTCAGAGCTGACAGAACAGATCCAGTGTTCTAATCTTATGAGTGGTCGGGGAACGAGGTGACGCCGCACAGAAAAGTAAATCTGCTGGGCAGCACAGATCTGCTGTCCTCATTTGTTTGTCGTGCGCGAAGCACGAGAGCATTAAGGGCCGGTGCTCGCTCTGCTCGGAAACTCTCCTCCAGTACGAGAAAGAAACACAAGTGACACGCTGGGAGATAAATTAGGACCGCGGCCATCGCTGTAATGGCGGGATGATGGCTGAATTGTTTTCCCGCGGCAGAGTCGGCTCCTATTTTCCCGGCAGGAAGCTTCTCTACCTGATTAGTGGGCAGAAAACCTGCTGAACAGAGAGAGAGAGAGACGAGTGGGCGACCGACAAACAGAACAGAGCTGCTGCTTCCTGTTAGAGGACACACACACACACACACACACACACACACACACACACACACACACACAGACACACACACACACACACACACACACACACACACACACACACACAGACACACACACAGAGACACACACACACACACAGAGACACACACTCTCACACACACACACACACACGTACTGGAGAGTCAAAATGTGCTCTAACTAGTTCTCAGGGTTCAGGAACGATCACATCCAGCAGTCAGTCAGCCTGCCGGGACCGAGAGCCTGTCTGACTGTCAGGGGTACTAATACTGTGATCACAGTACCACAGTACTACAGTACTACTACTGTGATCACAGTACCACAGTACTACAGTACTACTACTGTGATCACAGTACCACAGTACTACAGTACTACTACTGTGATCACAGTACCACAGTACTACAGTACTACTACTGTGATCACAGTACCACAGTACTACAGTAGGGTGATCACAGTACTGTGGTACTGTGGTGTGATCACAGTACTACAGTACAGTACCACAGTACCATACTGTGTGATACTGGATCTGGTCCTGGAAAAGTCTGGAAGACATCAGTTTATTTAGTCCATTCAGTTCTGTTGGTTAGTTTTGTGCCAATGATCTGTTTCTCTTGGGCTGGATCACAGATATGTGAGCCTGAGATCACATGTGGTTTATTCTTGGGTGCTGCAATAAACACATAGATAAAGCTGCAGCTGTGCCTCAGGAAAAGTCTCACATGTTCTGCAAATCATATTTATATTCCTCCGTATGAAAACACGAGTTAGTGCAGGTTTGAAGGAGAATAAGTTCCACTGAGACTCTGTCACAGCCTCATCGTCGGAGCTGTTCAGCGCTGAGACTCGACACCTGTCAGACCTGCAGCATGTGAAGGTCTGAAGGTGTGAAACAGCTTCACAGCCACGGGTCACCACACGATCAGGCTCGGCTCCACGGGTCCTCCTCTCCACCATCCTGGCACATGTTCATGCACCAAGTTGTGCTTTTTACGCATCAAAGTGTTGTACTGCTCTGAACATGGAGGAGCACAGACATGAAGAAGAAGAAGAAGAAGAAGAAGAAGAAGCCATCGACAGACTCAGGAGGAGCTGCTGCACCACAGATCTCATACCACAGACCAGACCAGACCAACGGACACATCAAAGACTAACCAACACATTTAGTCCTGGAGATCAAAGAGAGATAAAGAGTACAGTCAAACACAAGTCGGACATGTTTGGTGTCTTTTGGACTTTTACTGGACTTTAAAATAAAGTCTGGTTTGGTGTTTAGATCCAACATAAACTGCTGCGGCTGTCTGCAGGACGCTGTGGACTGTAGTGACCGTAGTGAGCGACGCTTTCATCGCCTGCAGGAAACGGGGCTTGTGACTTAAGGTGACGCTGAAAGCAGCCATAAGTCGTCAGTGATCGCAGCCCAGTGGAAAGAGTGAAAACAGGAAAGCACAGAAGAAAGGTTGTGTGGTGGATCTGATCCACGGCCGCTCGCTCTGTGTGGCTCTTCGCCGGATGATGAAAGCAGAAATCTTCCCCTTCAGTCGTCCTCTCCAACATAAACTGCTGCTGAAACCAGAAAGTGCTGAAGATGCTGCTGTGAGAGTGATGAGGAGGAAGAGGGAACATCTGGAGGCTAAATGCTCCGTGTCCTTTACTTTATTGTGACTCAGAAGAAAGGCACAGGTCTTTACTTACAGGCTTTAACACAGTCGCTCCTGACGTTGTGATTTTCAGAATAAGGCTCCTGCCTCTTTGTCTTGTCCTGGACGTGTCGTGGTGCCAGTTATACAAAAAGTCTTCACTGTTGTTGTGTCCTTTGCTCGTATGTCCACATGTTTTAACCGTCTACAGACGTGAGGACAGAGAATCAGAGGATGGAAACACTTCTGCTGTGGTTTTGTGGTTGATGAACATGTCAATGTCTCTGAAAGCAGTCTGATAATATTAATAAACTTTATTTACATGGTTTAAACAGAACCCATAAGGACCTTTTCTCCTTTAAGTACCATCATGGGGGTATAACACAGACTAAATGGAAGATCTGACATGTTAGATAAATATCACAGCTTTATTTTTCATGTTTCATATCAACCTTTTCACTGAATGGGTGAACTGTGATCTCAGACAGGATTAGAACTGTTAAACTCACCTTTTAATAACTAAAACAAGCTGTTTAAAATCAGCTGGTTGTGTCTCAGGTTCTAATCAGGCAGACCACCATCTTGGAAAACGATCACTGGGTCACATGAGTGCTGCAGGATGTTTGGTATCCGTCACTGAGGGACTTCTGCAGTTAAATATTCTGGAAACTTCACAACACAGCTTCTACCCTTGAATTTAACAGGTCTGTGTCACTGTGGGTTCTCAGGGGTTAAAACATTTCAGGACAGACACTTCAGAGGGAATAAAATGCCCGTTAATACAGATATCGGCAACGATTCAGAGGATGTCAGTGTGTCTGCAGCAGGCGTCCTTTAACAGCTGACCTGTGACCAGTGAAGAAAGGCTGAATCAGGGCCCACCGTCTTGTCTTCTAGTGTTTGGAAGGAGCAGAGGAGTTGTTTTTTCTTCTTCTCTGGGCTCTTTGCAGTGAGTACCACTGATCTAATGGAGGAGAAATAAAAGCGTGGACGACCTCCCAGGGGTCAGACCAGCAGAGAAGAGACCTCACGTCAGACGATGAAAAGCCTTTTCTCTTGTAAAAGTGAAACTGGAAGCACTTTGGAAGTAAATCAATGAATCTGTGTGTCGTTCTTCATTTGTCAGGAGTTTATAGACACTACTGTAGGGTAACTTGCTGGCCAGCAATAAGGCTGCAAACTACCCATAATGCAACAGTCTGTGTAGGAGGCCCATTTAACCCCTTGTTGCCTGTTTCGCGAATTCGCCTCAAACCAATTTCTACACGTTGCACTTTTCAAAAGATAGAAACTAATTGACAAAACCAAAGAGCAGGTGGAGCCAGGTTTCTCCATGTGGGACAATAAGGATTGATTTCATTTCTTAAAGATTTGTGACAACATGTTGGTAGATGTTTTTCACCTGGTCAGGTTCCTCCTGCTGAAACCTGTTGGTGGAGTTTCCATGTCGTCAAACAGTTTTGAGTTAGAAGATTCTAATTAGTAAGTGAAGGTTCTTACAGATGATTGTGTCACAGTGACTCCTTTCACAGCTCCAACATATTTGCAGGCAAACCTTCGTCCTTCTTTCGAAAACAATTCTTTCCTCAGAAGTTGTTCTCGTTAGAAGCTCCCTCACACCAACACCTTCACACTGAGTCACACTCTCTGCGAGTGTCGCCTCGGTCTCCATGCCAGAGTCTTACCGCCGTCACAGTTGAGAAGCAAAAGTCAGAGAGTGAATGCGGAGATGAAACGGGCGCTGTAGCAGCACGCAGCGACACCGTCCGCCCACCTTCATCTCGCCCGGGAAGCCGAGAGGTCCGACGAGCGGCAGCAGTGTTTGTGACTCTCCACACAAACACTTCAGCGGCAGAGGAGTCGACGCTCGCTGTAACACGCCTGTCGGAGCTGGAGGTGAGTCACCGCCGACAACAGAGCGAGCTCCAGCATCACCTCGGAGCACAAACAAACCACAGGTGGGAAACAACGGCGGGAAAAGGGCAGAGGAGTCGAGGAGGACTCACGGACGGGAAGGGGGAGCGGAGAGCAGGAAACAACTGCTGTTAAACCACTTAGACACTAAATGAAATATTTCAGCGGGTGTGTAAAACCTGCAACTAGAAAACACAGATACACGACAGTCAGAGGCTTTTAGCCACAATATAGAACAGCTTACTGGTGTGATGACCCCTGAGGTCATCTTGAGGGCTTGATTGGGTTAATCAGAAGCACCTGTGGGGCCCAGGGTGCTCCTGGGTTATTTATTATTGGTTTATTGGTTTAAGTTAAATAAAATACACCTTAAACCTTTATGCTTTGTGTGTCTCTCCTTTTTGTTGTGGCCTTTTGAGCCGGGTCATAACAAATGGGGGCTCGTTCACAGGATTCCATTCTGGTTTGTGAAGGTTGTCTCTGGTACCGGTACCTGAACCAGTGGCTGCGCAGGCGGCGGGGCTGACTATTGAGCAGCAGAAAGAACTATTAGCAATGCAGTTTGAGCAGGAGAAATTGCGTTTGAAGGTAGAAGCAGAGCTTAAGGAGATGGAAAGAAAGAAGCTGCTGGAGTTGGAGAGAATTCGTCAGAGCACTGAAAAAGCAAGGTTAGAAGTTGAGCAGGCTAAATTGCAGTTGGTTCGTGAGGGTAAGTTTCCACCAGCTGGGTTAGGTACTGAGAACCTTGGTTTGGTTAATCCCAGTAGTTGTGGTGTTGATGTGAGGAGGGCCATTGGAAGGATCGGTGTCCACGTATTAAATCAAAACTTACTTTGCTATACTTTGTTCCAATACTTCAGACATAAAACTGAAGGGTGTCAAATCAGGGAGGAGCTCAGGGTTTAAACCATTTATCATCAATGCTTTTGTCTCTTTGGTTTGCAATGAGAAACGTGTTCCAAGAAAACTGTTGCGTGACACGGGTGCCAAGCATTCATTTATTGTGGAGTCGGTGCTGCCTTTTTCACCCTCGACAGCAACAGGGGATTTTGTGATCAAGCAGTTCTTAGTGTTTCCTTGCAGGTGTTATACGCTACAGCAAAGGCCTCTGGGTATTTAAATGCTCATACATTTCCAGATACCTAAATGAAGCAGCTAAGATCCTGTGGCGCTCTGTGACCTGCATGGAAACACTGCGGAGGCCCACTCTCTAAAAGAAGGTTCACGGTCAGGTCGCAGAGAGAGACCTCACCTGGCCGGTGAGTCATCTCCACTATATTCATGTTAGAGTGCATGTTTGACGTAAACCAGCAGAAGAGTCGTTGCTCTAAATCTCTACCTGACACTTTCCTGCTGGAGTTTGGGTCCACTTAACCCTTCGAAGGAAACAGCCTCTGCAAACCACGATGACGTAAGTCTGAGTGATGCCCTTTATCCTCCCATGACGAGCACGATGCTCACTGTGTGTGTGTGTGTGTGTGTGTGTGTGATGCTGCAGGGCAGCAGAGTACCTGCACACCTCCTGTCATGTCATCTTTATGTTTGCAGAATTTGAAATGACGGCCGACGTTCCCTCTTTGGTGTTTTTTCAGGTCTTCTCAAAATGTCTGCTTGTGTCTCATGTAAAGCAGTTCTGATGTTAAAGGTCCCATTTTATGCACGATGCACTTTTTTTGTGTTTTCAGCATAACTTTGAGTCCCCGCTGTGCCCACAGACCCCCAAACCTGCTCCTGTTTACATTTGGCTCCTCTTATGATGTCATAAGCATAAGTGACCTCCTGAATCCGTCTCGCTGTCACTGACTCCAGCTCCTCGTAACACAAAGCGAAGCAGCAGATCGTTCCTGTTCCTATAGAACAGCTGCAGCAGCCTGTCTGCTGAGAGAAAACTGTGTTTGGGGGCTTTAATCCATGTGAACCTGCTGCAGCAGAATGTGGGACCTTTAAAGGTGCATGTCAACACTGAATAAATGCCAAAGGAAGATGAAAATCTTGTAATCTAGTGTGAGTAAAGTTTTCAAAAGTAGTCAACAGTTTATTTTTAAATTCACTGGAATCATCCTCCTACATGTAGAAAAGTGGTTTGAAATTTGCACAGTGAGACAATATCAGACCAATATTTGTGAAATTGTAAGACATGACTTTGTTTAATCGTTATTACAGACGCGTAGTCTCTCTCACAGTGAGACTACAGAGAGCAGGATATTTTCTCCCTCCAGTCGAGACTCGTTTGACTCCATCTTTCTCATCTCATTAACTGGCAGGCGTCTGCTGTGCTAACAGTCGTCATGGTGATACGATGTGACAACGCCAGCAAAACCTGAGATCCAAATCAGGTCCAGAGTGACTCAGAGAGGCCGAGAAAGACTAAGAGGGCGGCTGCTTCCACAGATCCTCCTCCGTTATTTAGAGTCCAGTCTGGATGGAGGAGGAGGAGGAAGGAAGGAAGAAGAAGAGGAAGAAGAAGAAGGGGAGGAGGAGGAGGTGGAAGAGGGTGAAGAGGAGGAAGAGGGTGAGGAAGAGGAAGAAAAAGTAGAGGACGAGGAGGAGGAGGTGGAAGAGGGGGAGGAGGAGGTGGAAGAGGAAGAGGTGGAAGAGGAGGAGGAGGAAGAGGGTGAGGAAGAGGAAGAAAAAGTAGAGGAGGAGGAGGAGGAGGAGGGGGAGGAGGAAGAGGGGGAGGCGGCGGTCCAGATGACCAAATGATTGATCCATCAGCGTATCTCATCGGCCATCATGTCTGGCGCTGCAGATGAAGCAGCCGGCGGCGAGCTGAGAGGCTTTTAGCCGCTGGACGGGTCAAACGGCCGTCACGGTAAAAGGCCGGAGTAAATCTGCCGCCGCTGCCGCAGCCCTGCCAGCTGATCAATACTGATCTAAAAGTGATGAATGAGCGCCCCATGGACTCCATCTTTTCTCCTCCCGGCGGCAGGACGGAGAACATCTTATCTCTCTGTCGGCGGAGGGACGGGGGGGACGGGGGGGACGGGGGGGTCACGGAGATAAAGCAGAACATCCTACAGATGTTGTGGACGTCAGCCGCACCGCCAGAGGTCAGAGGTCAGAGGTCAGAGGGGCTGTGTGGTCTGTCACACACCACGTCACTGCACCGTCCGTCAGACGGTCCTGTGTGGCCCGGCCCTCCCCCGATGCCTTCGCTGCCCCCCCACAGTGAGCAGGGCTGCAGTGGGTGAGTACGCTCCTTTGTTCTGTTGTTCTGCTTTCTGTGGAATATTTTCATCATCCAAATAATTCGTTTCAAATCATTGGAGGCTTTTAAACCTCCACCTTGTTCCTGTAAGTCTTTTGTTCCTGATGATCAGTGAGCGCAGAACTAAAGCTGCATATTTATCTTTTTAACAGTGAATGGCCTGACACACACACACACACACACACACACACACACATGTTGTTGTGAGCCTCTAAATGTTAATCTGTCAGATAATCACTAAGAATAACATTAAACTAAAGTCCAGCAGTGTGTGACTCCTTAACTCTCATATTAACACACATGACATATTTACTCCAACAGCATCAATGGACTCCTGAAGTTCAGCCCCCCCCCACGCTGCCAACCCCCCCTTTAATAACAGGCACATGTACATAAATATCTACATCTGCACACGTGGAAGAGGAAAAAGGCTTTTATGAAAGCAGGTAAAGGGAGCGTCGGTCATCTCCTGCAGCCCTTCGGACTAAAACATGTCCCTCCTTCGCTCATGAGGCCCCACTTGTAGCTCCCCTGGAAGCCATTAGTGACCTTTGGGGGCCCGGTGGAGCTGATGGGCCTCCGCTAACTCCCGGGGGGCCCACATGAACGCGGAGCACTCTGAAGTACGATCAATAAAAGGATGGTGTGACAGTTACAGGCGTTACAATGAACATCACTTGTTTTCTCAGTCTGAGCTCTGGAGGAGGAACCCTCCCCGTCACCGGCCGCTCGCCCGCACATAATGATAAAGGCCATGAATTGAAGCCATAAATTACCTTCTAATGTTGAAGAGTGTGATGATTAATCACTCCACAAAGTCTCCACCGGGAGACACAAAGATGTGCCAAGCAGCTTCTCTGTGTTCGCCGCCGCCGCCGATGATTTACAGCGAGTCCGAGCGGCCGCGTTCAGCTCGGCTGTCAGACGCTGAATCAGGAAGTGTTTGGAGATGCCAGGCTGACAAAGAGCGCGGGACAAAGTCGGCGGAACCTGTGAAAGCTGCAATATGGACACGTTTCGCTGATGACGACGACGGTCTCTCCTGCTTCTTTCAGTGGCAATAATGGCCATCCGGTCAGTGACGCACTCCATAAATCAAACAGACGGCCGGTTTGTTTACCCGCCGGGGTGGGGGAGAGGTCTGAAACAGCAGTATCTGTCCCAGCCAGCTGTTCGCTCCCTCTCTGTCTCTCTGCAGCCTCGGCTAATCTCGGCTTTCCAACTTTCTTTAATTCCGCTCCTGCATTGTCCTCCTCATAAAGAGTTTTGGACAAACTTTACCTCTGTGCACTCGGTCTGCTATCTCTGCGCCGGAGTCCTGACTCTGTGTGTGCTCTCCTTAATTCACTCCCTTCCTGCTTTTCCTGGAAGAGCTCAGCGGAAACTGTTGACTTAACGAAGCAGGGGGTTGTGGGTAAATAGGTACCTCCTCGACTCGTCTGTGTGTGTCCAGTGTAAACAGCGGCGGCGACGCCAGGGGCTCACTGTTTGGACTGGAGTCTGCGACAGAAGACTTGTTTTCTCTGTTTGGATTCTTTTGTTGGTCCCCAAATAACAGGACTCAGATACCTGAGCTCTAAACCTTTGGTCCATCACAGCCTCTCCTGTCTTCTTTCATCCGGTGGCTGAAGAGACGTGTTTTCTGGGCACTGACCTTCCTTCCAGTCGACTCAGAGGTTGCGGTAGGTCGGTGGGAGCAGTTGGTGGTTCACTCAGATTTGTTGCTGATAATAACAGAGCTGTTATTTCTGACGACATCGTCCTCACTTGGTGCCACTTTAGTTTAGTTAGTTGTTAGATTTTGTTTCTCTTAGATGGTCTTCTTTTAAGTACTTCTTTTTTTATATAGGACTCTGTGTGTAAAGGGTTAGGGTTAGGTGTGTGCTGGCTAGGGTTGGGGTTAGGTGTGTGCTGGTTGGGGTTAGGTGTGTGCTGGCTAGGGTTGGGGTTAGGTGTGTGCTGGTTGGGGTTAGGTGTGTGCTGGCTAGGGTTGGGGTTAGGTGTGTGCTGGCTAGGGTTGGGGTTAGGTGTGTGCTGGTTAGGGTTAGGTGTGTGCTGGCTAGGGTTAGGGGTGCGCTGGCTAGGGTTGGGGTTAGGTGTGTGCTGGTTAGGGTTAGGTGTGTGCTGGCTAGGGTTAGGTGTGTGCTGGCTAGGGTTGGGGTTAGGTGTGTGCTGGCTAGGGTTGGGGTTAGGTGTGTGCTGGTTAGGGTTAGGGGTTTGCTGGTTAGGGTTAGGTGTGTGCTGGTGCGACAATAAAGGTCCTTGAATCCTAGTTTTGCAGCAGTGGTCTCTGCCGGCCACCAACTTTGTCCCATGTATCTATAAGAGCTGCTCCTGCTCCCGTGACTCCAGTAAGCTTTCTCAGTGTTTCCATGTTGTCTTTGTTACTAAATCTCAAGGCAGATATTGTGGCAGACAGAGGAGTCAGGAGAAACAAGTATATAACAAGACTGAACCTGTCATGAACATCACAGCGCTTTACAAACATCAGCGGTCAGAGAACATTATTATTATTATTATTATTACTCCAGCATGCATATGGATCATATGGAGCATGAAGTAAATAAAAACTGCTACCTAACACTAATTCCTGGTTTGCTGCATCCAGAACCTCCATCATGACTTTATTCTGCTGCACTGAGGGACAGAATGATGGATAACAGAGACGTCATGATCAGGTGTGTGTCCACGGTGCAACGTGAGGACGGCGTCTCCTCGGAGCGTCTTCAGATGTGTCCACGTTAGTTTGGACCTGGCCTTGCAGAGACAGATGATTTCTTCAACATTTTCCACATCCTGCTGCTCATCTCCTCCCCCGGAGCTGAAGCTGCAGGGCGGCACAGGCTGCAATTGATTCAAAATCCTTAGCGGCAAAACAGACAAAGGGGTCATCTATTATCCTCGCCGTCCTCACCCCGCGTCCCCCTCTCTCCTCTCCTCGCCTCTCCTCGACCCATCTTTGGCGGTCACCCGTTAAAAGGAAGCTCTGGGGACGTCATGGAGCTTTCTGCACCGCCGGCCTCGCTCCACTTCTCCGGGGCCGGGGGCCGGGGCTAATTGGCAGATCCACCAGGGAGCCCTCCAACCGCCAAGCCGCCTGGCCAGGGGGCCCATTTGCAAGCATGTGATCTCTGCTGAACAGGGGCGAGAGCCAGAGATGGAGGAGGAGGAGGAGGAGGATGCTGGTGGGTCTAGAGGACATGGGAGAAGTGATTCCCTGGAGACGTGTGGGCGGCAGAAATAAGAGAGGGGGAAACTTCTAAACCGCTCTCTGAGCTGTGAAACAGCTCCTTCAGCCCAAAATGTAAAGATTTTTTTTTTTTTTTTAAGGAAGAATAAACAACATTATCTCTGAATGTCCTCCGAGCGTCTCGTGTGACCACATTTGTGCCGGGGGGGGGCTGATGTAAAGCAAAGGCAGCACGGAGCATTCAAAGCACACGAGATGTAGCGGAGAGCAGAGACCCAGGCGAGGGTTTGGAGGACTGTGGGTAATTGACAGGCAGAGCTGCACTGCTTTGCGAGCTGCTTTACCAGCAGCTCTTTGTGTTTATCAGCCCGGCCGATCGATGGTCATCTTAACCCCGGGAGAGCGAGGCCAGAACGGATGAAAAGTAAAGACTCTTCTTTTGTTGTCCGGGCAGCTCTGTCCAGTGCCGTCGGCAACGCTCCCAGAGGGCCCCGCTCACCAAACTATGAAAGACTGAAACCATGACAAAAAGCTGGAATAACTCTTTCTATTCTTTATCCCCAGTATCCCCCAATGCACCCCGACTCTTTCCTTTTAGAGGAAATACTTTCAAATATTTTGGTTGGGCTCTCACTTTGAGCCTCTCTTCAGTGACCCATTTGTGTCCAGAGGGAGGAGTGAGCGGAGAGGAGCCGGAGGAGAGGAGCCTCGGTGCGACACGGCTCGATTTGATCATGCGAGCCAATGCAAAGCAGAAACGGCAGCAGCACTGTGCTGCTCGCTCTGGAGCCGTGTGCTGTTGTGTTCCACTGTTGGAGGGCAGGAAGACTTTTTCCTGCCGGGGTGTTTATAATATCACACAACTGCAAACTTTTCTGACCTTTACACAAATGTCAGATATTTCGGGGGAACCCTGTGGTTTACTTTCATCCCCGACGTTCCCACCAGCCTCTGCTGTGCTTTGTGTTCAGCACTAATTAGCAAATGTTAGCATGCTAACACTGGTAAAAACATTAGAGCGTGTTGCCATGCTAGAATTAGCATGTAGCTGCTGCACAGTCTGGTCTATTCATAACAATTTATTTATTCATTAAAGGACCTGTTTGTTTCTACATAGTTTTGGTGAAAGGTTCATGTATTTAGCAGGATGTTAGAGTGCAGGTTAAACAAACAGGATTGAATGTGTGAGCTCTGATAATAATGATAATAATAATAATGTATAAAAATAAGATAATAACATGTATTCAGATATTTCACCAGCATCAAACAGATGTGTTAGAGCCACGGAAATATGTGAAAGATAGAAATAAAACAAAAGCAGAGTGACAATAAGCCCTGTTGAATGAAGTAGTTTTTGATTATTTGATGAATTAGTGACGTCGAGCTGCTATTAAACCATTAAGAGCCTTTTAAACCAGCAGAGGAACTTTAAAATCACTGCTGAGAGACACTGCAGGTTCAGACTGACTGCAGAGATCTGAGTCTGTTTATCAGTGGATTAGTTGGGAAGATCATCACAGTAACAGTTGGACCTTTGTTATATTCTTTAAATGAAGTTTAAAACCACTTTGGTGTTAGCGGGCCGAGACAGAGCCGGGCTAGCTGTTTATGCTAAGCCAGCTTAAAGTCAGTACTTTAAGAATTCAGTTGATGGAGCTGCACGGTTTCGTCTCCATGTTTCTGCCTCTGAGTCCTTCATGCTCACCTGAAACATCCGTTTAAATGGGATGGACTTCAGACCTGCGTCATTTTACTCTAGTTTGATCTGCAGCATCGCTATCATCACCCACACACACACACACTGTCAGCAGTCTTTGGCTGAGCTCAGCTCTTCTGTTGTCTCTCAGTAAACTTGATGGACAGGAGATACTCGTCCTCTGGGAGATAAAACATCAGCCTGTCTGTTCAATCACCATCTAAAACACTTTAGGACAAACAGCTCTTTATACGTTTTCCTCTAAATCTTTCCTCCCTGTTGCATCTGGCTGTTTTATTCCTCCGTAAACTGGATTTACTTCTTTTATTGTTCATCTCAGCGGCTTTTATTTAGTCTTGTCTTCAGTAACACACTTTGCAGTCACTTCCCTGACAAGTGGAGCACTAATAAAGTTTCTGGTGTTCAGGCTGATGGTGTGAGACGTGTTCAGAGGGCTCTAACGGACGGTTCGTCCAGCAGAAGCTCCTCCAGGCCTGCTGATTCAAGCCTTCGTGCTCCACCATGCTGGTTTCAGTCTGAACACACAGCCAACACACTCGTCATGTCACAGGAGGTTAACGAACGGTTAAATAAAACCACACGAGCTCCGTGTAAGTCCATGACGTCATTACCTTCAGATTTGATGAGAAATATTTCTTTCACAACACAGCTTCAATAGTTTAATCAGTCATTAAGTCATGACTTTAGGGATCTTTAGTTATCTTTAGGATAACGAGGAAAAGAAACTTCTGCTGCAGATGAAGCTGCTCTAAAGTCTTTGCACTGCGAGATGTGTTTATGAAATGAGCAAATCGTTTAAGTTTAAATAACCTGACTGAATGATTTTGTCCATGTTTGTACATTTGGATCGACATGTTTTGTGTGTTTGTTTGATTTATGACACAGCTTCAGTTCAGTCTGCTTTAGTGACTTCTGGAACCTTTTAGCTGAGGTTGGACACATTTTAGGGACATGAAGAAGAAGAAGGTCCTCCAAGAGACGACATCACCAGATGAAGAAACACCAGCATCTACTGCAGAGTTCAGAGGGTTAAAACAACTTCAGACCCAACGGGGCGACGACTCGAGGTTGTGATTCCCTGCAAACCGAAGTAAAATACAGTGGGGCAAAAAAGTATTTAGTCAGCCACCAATTGTGCAAGTTCTCCTATGAGAGACAGAATGGGGGGAAAGAATCCAGGAAATCACATTGTAGGATTTTTAATGAATTAATTGGTAAATTCCTCGGTAAAACAAGTATTTGGTCACCTACAAACAAGCAAGATTTCTGGCTCTCACAGACCTGTAACTTCTTCTTTAAGAGGCTCCTCTGTCTTCCACTCGTTACCTGTATTAATGGCACCTGTTTGAGTTCGTTATCATTATAAAAGACACCTGTCCACAACCTCAAACAGTCACACTCCAAACTCCACTATGGCCAAGACCAAAGAGCTGTCAAAGGACACCAGAAACAAAATTGTAGACCTGCATCAGGCTGGGAAGACTGAATCTGCAATAGGTAAGCAGCTTGGTGTGAAGAAATCAACTGTGGGAGCAATTATTAGAAAATGGAAGACATACAAGACCACTGATAATCTCCCTCCATCTGGGGCTCCACGCAAGATCTCATCCCGTGGGGTCAAAATGATCACAAGAACGGTGAGCAAAAATCCCAGAACCACACGGGGGGACCTAGTGAATGATCTGCAGAGAGCTGGGACCAAAGTAACAAAGGCTACCATCAGTAACACACTACGCCGCCAGGGACTCAAATCCTGCAGTGCCAGACGTGTCCCCCTGCTTAAGCCAGTACATGTCCAGGCCCGTCTGAAGTTTGCTAGAGAGCATTTGGATGATCCAGAAGAGGATTGGGAGAATGTCATATGGTCAGATGAAACCAAAATGGAACTTTTTGGTAAAAACTCAACTTGTCGTGTTTGGAGGAGAAAGAATGCTGAGTTGCATCCAAAGAACACCATACCTACTGTGAAGCATGGGGGTGGAAACATCATGCTTTGGGGCTGTTTTTCTGCAAAGGGACCAGGGCGACTGATCCGTGTAAAGGAAAGAATGAATGGGGCCATGTATCGTGAGATTTTGAGTGAAAACCTCCTTCCATCAGCAAGGGCATTGAAGATGAAACGTGGCTGGGTCTTTCAGCATGACAATGATCCCAAACACACCGCCCGGGCAACGAAGGAGTGGCTTCGTAAGAAGCATTTCAAGGTCCTGGAGTGGCCTAGCCAGTCTCCAGATCTCAACCCCATAGAAAATCTTTGGAGGGAGTTGAAAGTCCGTGTTGCCCAGCGACAGCCCCAAAACATCACTGCTCTAGAGGAGATCTGCATGGAGGAATGGGCCAAAATACCAGCAACAGTGTGTGAAAACCTTGTGAAGACTTACAGAAAACGTTTGACCTCTGTCATTGCCAACAAAAATCAGACAATGTGATTTTCTGGATTTTTTTTTTCTCATTCTGTCTCTCATAGTTGAAGTGTACCTATGATGAAAATGACAGGCCTCTCTCATCTTTTTAAGTGGGAGAACTTGCACAATTGGTGGCTGACTAAATACTTTTTTGCCCCACTGTATCTTTGTGTAGATGTAGAAAACTGAGCAAGAAACCAAAGATAATTAAATAAATAAGTCTTCAAAGCTTCATGAGCTCAACTCTCACAAAGTTTTTATCAAAAATAATTCGACATGTTTAATCTGCTGCAGTAAACATTCACGGATTACATGAGAAACAGTCACAATTCTCCTTCCTTTATTCATTCAGTTGGGTTTTTGCCCACAAGCTAAGATTCATGTTAAATGTCCCTAAAATGTTTCCTCCCAACAAACAGAACCACATTCTGACCTCATTGGTGAAGGAAATTAGGAATGAAGCAGGTTCACAAAGAGTTTCTTTACAGGCATTAAAAATAATAACTATAATTAAAGAATTTCATCTAATATTTTAGAAGCGACATCAGGAAGTGCCAAAGTGTTCATCTGACGTCAGAAAATGGAGGATTACTGCAGCAGAACTCTCAGTTTAATATTGGAAACAGGAGAAATAATCCCCCCCACAGCTGGACCTGATGTCAGGAAGGTTGATTCAGGAGCAAACGGCTCTTTAAGATGGATTCTCTGTTTCTAAATGTGCCACCAGGGAACAATCTCACTCTCTCTAAGCTTCATTCTCGTTATTCTCTTTCTGCTAGATTCTAGAAACCGTGATCGTGAAGCTTCAGACTGCAGATCCACCGAGGAGCTCCTGTTCTCCACGTGTCTTCATCTTCTGCCGGCTTTATCGTGTGATCTTCTGAGGTGAGTCTGCGACCTGTTGCTCGCCGTCATAGCCGACGAGGTGAGCCGAAGCTATTCTGCCGCAGGGGTTGGGGGGGTTAACACTTCTTGTCTACGACATCTCCTCGTCTGGCTGCACTGCGGCCTTTTGTCCTCGTCTTGTCCGCTGACAGGAAGTGGTGGTCGGGGGCTGGTACCTGCCACATGCTGTGACATGCTCACAAAGCGAGCAGGGACAAGCAGATTTCAGGAGATTCACAGAAAGAAAGAACATGTGGGGAAAAAAGAGGCTTTTACGCTGAGAGACGGCCGAGGCCGTGGCTGCTATCAGCGGCTCTTTGTTGCAGGAGAAAAGCCAGCAGGTTTCCTTCACTTTATCTGATGGATAGGCGTGTAAGCTCGCCGCCGCCGCCATCTGAGGTCGGACGGATCGCCAGGGCAGAGCCGACCAAACCGCAGACACTCCTTCAAACAACTGCATCACAAAGTCCTTTCAGAAACCGTTTGAGCGCCACGTCACGGCTGTCGTGTGTGACGCTGAGCCCAGAGTGAGAACGTCATCACATGGCTGCTCTGGTCACATGACACTGACTGACAGACTCACCAGGACGAGTCTCTCGGCGCCAAACCACAAAAACACACACAGGAAGTGATGCAGGAAAAGACAGGAGATCTTTCCTGTCTGTTCAGCACCAACACAGTAGCAGGACACTGTGTGTGCTGATGTGAGAGACGCAGGAAGAAGCTAAAAGATGGAAATGCTTGTTGATGTTCTGCTGCAGGTGTTATAGCTCCGCCTCCTGGTGTTCCCCTCGGCTCGTACCTGATATCCCTCTGACTCTGTGATTTCTGATCTCAGGCTTTTGTCGACAATCTCCAGAAACTGATTGGAAAATGAGGTTGTGATGCTCTGATTCAGGGACGTCTCCGCCCTGCAGCGACTCTCCTCTTCGGTGTGAAGCTTGGTGGTCTTGGTTGCTGCAGGAGGATCAATCCACCTGATATCTACTGTACGTTGTTGTAAGTCAACGTAGAAACAGCTGCAACGCTTCATCGTTCTCATCGAGGCTCTTCGTCAGTTTGTGGCTGTTCGCTGATGCAGTTTTTCTTAAATTCTTAATTCGGCCAACTAAAGTTCCTGTTGGGAGCCAAACACCAGATCTGTTTGAGCAAAGGCAAAAAATCAAAGATGTCGACGGAGACTCACAGGAAACAGGCTAGCTGATGTAGCTTTAGCGTTTGGCTCTTCACAGCAGGGAGCCGTGGCTCTGTGCCTGTTGGTCAGTAAGTCTTTGGTCCACACTGAAATATCTCAACGACTTTACATGGATTGGACCGACATGCTGATGGTCCCCAGAGGATGAATCCTGCTGATGTCACTGACATTTCAATGTCAATGACATCTCTGCATTTCAGTTGGATGAAGTGTCAATAATGTCAGACAATATTCACCATCGTGGAGCGAAGGTTTGTTTCACTGCTGTTTCCCATAAGTCTGTATCCAGTTTGTGTTTAAACTTCATCTGTCTGGAGAAAAACTGCAAAAACATCCAACACGGAGTAAAATCACAAATAAATACAAACAATAAATACAGTCAAATGTTGAAATGAATGAATAAAGGTTAATAAAATGAAACAAACAGGGATAAAATCTAATGAAATAAACGTAGAAGATGAGGCTGTAACATTACTCCAAGCTTAAATCGTTGCTGGTGTCTGCTGAAGATGTGAAACTTACAAACACGGTGTGAAAAGTTTAAACCATCATGAGTCAACAGTTCAGATTAAAGCTGGAGCTGAAGCCATCCTTCAGAAAAGAGCTGTGGGGAGTTACAGGGACATAAATACAGTTTCAGGAGCTGTGGTTTCTTCTATGTTCACAAAGTTGTTCATCCTTTTAAAGAAATAAGGTTTAAATGTTCTACTAGTGAGCTTTGTGCTGGATACAGTCTGAACACAGTGACAAAACAAAGGCTCAGTGAGATTGTTTGAGTTTCAGAAGCTTGTGCATCGAGTCGCCGCGACGTATTCGTTACACATAAAGTCATCGGCCATTATCGCCAGTTCAGCCACGGGCAGCGAGAGGCCTGCGTGCTCTGGGAAATACTGCAGTGATGTAAATAACATTTTATTTGCAGAAATGCTGATTTTCTCTTTGAAGAACAACAAGACAAAAGGCCTCCTGAAAACGCCGAGAGAACAAATATTCGCACAAGACGCATTTTCTGAATATTGTTTTGCGAAAGATCCCTACAGCTCACTGCATCCCGCTTCTTCTTTTCAGCTGAAAGCAGAGAGGATATTTTGAGCAAAGTACAACCTCTCATCTGTTTAAAGCTCGTCATCATTACTACTGCTCTCCCTCTTGTTTGGGGCGTCTTCTCTCTGAGCTTCGGTGCATTAAAAATTGAAAGCGTTCTTTGTGTCGATGCAGAGGGAAGGGAGGGGAGAGAAAACAGCGACGGCGCTCTTTGAGTGCTACTCCTGTGCTCTTGAAAAGCCGACATCAATGAAACAGCGAGGGGGGAGGGGGAAATAAAGAAAAGATATTAAAAGAGGGAAAAAAAGGAAAAGGCAAGTTGTTGTCACTCTGTTTGTTTTTAATGTTGAGATGTTAAAAAAAGCTGTCGGAGCGCTGTGGCTGTGGTGAGACGAGCACATACAGTACAGGATGTTAGATCCTTCTCCCAGAGGAGTCTGACACTGAAGAAACACTCATCACAGCTGCTGCACTCACATCCAGCAACCAGCAGCCCCTCCGTCACTAATTCACCCACATCTGCTCAGGCAAACAGAGGCCTTCTCAATATTAGATTATCCTCATTATTATAAACTTTACTGTGTTTTATCCAGTTTTGTCTACATGTGCTGAGATCCACCTCAGCAGTTTACTGCCAAGGAAACATCCGCGTAGGGAAGGAAACACGGGGGTTTTGATGTAAGGCCACCAGGTAGTGAGACATCCTATGAGCCTGTGAATAAGTTAAAGGGTCATTCCACTGTTTCTACCCTGGATCCTCTCTGTCCTCATCCTGGTGTCTGAAGGACTGGTAGGTAGTAAAAGTGTTGGAACTGGTCCAGTAGATCACCTCAGCCAGCAGCCACCAAACGGGCTGCAATGGCTGCAACGTGATCCTTTGGGACACCTGCACCTGATCACAGTAGGTCCACTAAAAGAGCTTGTTTGATCCACTGACAGGCTCAGAGTGTTATTCTAAGTGTGTGACAGCATCATGGAAAGGATCCCTACAGAGAGAGACCTGGAAGATCCTTTTGGTTTAACCACAAACAGCACACACACCAGACTACATTCACTAAAACAGGGATTTTAGAGAACAGAACTCTTTGTACGACGAGCTGTCAGACACATTCATCCAATCGAAGTCACTCAGACATCAGCCGGACGGCGGCGTGCACCATCTGAAGAAAAACTTTTACACGACGTTGTAAATTTGTCTGCATCAAGATTCTCAAATCTTTCATATTGAATCCTTGAATCTTTCGGTCCGTCTTAATCGAAGAGTTTGGCTTTGACCCGCTGTGTGTGGAGATAACTTGTGTCATGAATTGGCGCTATACAATCAAAGATGAATTGATTGATTGATTGATTGATTGACAGTAAACCCCCACCAGTTGGGCTCCGTGGACAGAGCTGGACATGTGTTGGACTAAAGGGGTTTGAAATAAATGGACATCATCTGCTGCTGTAATGGAGACCTGAGCCAGGATCTCTGTGTGAACACATTTAAACCACCAAGTGTTATTTCAGGTTTCCACAGAATGTATGTTTTGTCTTCACCACAGCCTGCTGATTGGATGTTTCTTTCTGAGTTGTACCTGATATAAAAACTCTCCTCCAGTCCTTTATGTCCACGGGCTTCTTGTACATCTGACCTCTCTTATTAAAGAATCAGATATTTTCCAGCACAGTTGTATTTTGTACCGATGATTCAACCAGGAGAGTTTCATGTCAATGCGAGCCTTGAAAAGCTCCAGCTGTCCATGAAAAAACAGAACAGGACTTGAAGTTTCATAACCCTGAATGCTGCAAATAACTCCCGGCACTTTGCAACTCCACAATCCATCTCTGAGCTGTTGGATAACCTGAAGGATCCATTATGGGCTGACAAAATCTCACTGCTTGGGCTGATAATATGCCTCATAAAAAGCCACTGGGTCATCTCACAAATGCATTTTCATGCTGTTTGAAATAAAAGGTGTTTTCTGAGTGGATAGAAAGGTGACATTTTGAACACAGATGATTATCAGTAACACACAGGAAGCTTCTTCCCCGTGAACACGGCAGGCTGAAGCTGTCAGAGTCCTGCCGCTCCGGTTCACTGACTGCTGTTCAAGCTGAGAGCCTCACCTCCGTCTCTCAGGGAGCACACCTCAGCCCTCCACCCTCCATCCACCCATCCATCCATCCATCCATCCACCCATCCATCCATCCTCCTGCAGTGCTGACAGCAGGCAACAGAGGGCAGGCTCTCCCCAGGCAGGCAGGCGGTGGCGGCGTGGGTGGGGGTCCTGATTGACAGCCGCAGCGTTGGAGGGGAAGAGGAGTTTGCCTTGAGTTGCCAGACGCCCCGCTGAAGAGACGATTACATGACGACGGTAAGAGTTGAGCACACATTTGTTGGAAGGAAGAGAAAACAAGAGAAAGATGCTGATTCTTCTGTTGTGTCTCCTCCACAAGCTGCTGGGACTAGAAGCAGGATTAAAAGCTTCGAGGTTCATGGCGTCTCACTACTTTTGGGGTTTACTTTGATTTAATGCTCTCATTTGTTTGTGTGTTGTGATTGTTGTGTTTCCTCAACCTGCTCTGCTAATATCCCATCAGCCCCAGAGCGTCTGCAGCAAGGTGCAGCTGCAGGAGAACACGATGCGACACAAACCCGTTTCTTTCTAGCAGGACGTGGATGTTGAGCCTGTTATAGGACTTTTAGTGAGGATGCTGCTTTGGGACAAAGAGGGCAAAGGACGGGAACAGCTGTTTGTGATTGGCTCCCACACCTGTCAATCAAACAGACGCTCTTTAATCAATAGTCAGTCCTCACACGTCAATTAATAACTTTTGACAAAGTACAAAATAATAATTATCATTTACATGTTTGATTATTTCCTTTTATCATCTTTGGTTTGTCATAATAATGTTTTAATCACAGAGTTTTTTATTTCAGGGACAAAAACAAATGTTGTTTTTTGGGGTTTTTTTTCCAAAACAGGAACCTTTTTATAACCTTTTAATTCCCTCTTCTAGTTAGTAGGTAACAACAGAACACACAGAAAGAACTCAGCTTCCTCTAAATATATCTTTTGACAGCATTTCAGTATCTAATTAGTTTAATTAGATAATCGGCTCTGACCACACAAACATGACATGAAGCTGAAGTGAGAATGTTTTCACTCATGAATGTACGTTCAGGGGAACTTCCTGCAGTCGTCATCTGTCGCCTTAAAAAAGGTCATGAGCCTCCATGAAACAACACATTTGTCTTTTTTACACTTTGGTTCTGGAACAAATTGAACAAACAAAATGTAAGTTGTTACTCAGTGACTTTTAGAGGCACAAAAAGTTTTGGAATTGATCCAGTAGAGCCGTGAAACAGGCTGCAGCGGGATCCTCTGGGACAACAGCACCTGATCACAGTAGGTCTGTGTTACACTAATATTACACTGGATCTGATTTAACCCTCTAAAACACCAAAGTCACACAACAACACAGTCACACTGACTGATGGAGGCAGCAGCAGAGCAGCAGCTCTAAAATCCCTGTTTTAGTGAATGTAGTCTGGTGTGTGTGCTGTTTGTGGTTAAACCAAAAGGATCTTCCAGGTCTCTCTCTGTAGGGATCCTTTCCATGATGCTGTCACACACTTAGAATAACACTCTGAGCCTGTCAGTGGATCAAACAAGGTCCAACACTTTTAGTACCTCCCAGTGATCCAGACACCAGGATGTGGACATTCATGCTCAGTGAGTCAGCTGTCTGTCAGAGAACAGGATCACGTCAGTAATCAACAGGTCTCAGGAATAACATTAGATTGTATTTTGTTATGTTTTTAAATAATGAGGCTCTTGTTCAGGAGCTAATAGCCTCCTGAAACCATCTTGTAATACATCACAGCGAATACCAAGTGTATTATTTGCACTATTGTTGTGAGGTAATCCACTCCAGACTTAAGCTGTGTTAACACACAGCGATCCAGCGGGGATGATTATCTTTTTAAAGTACTTGAAAGACTTCCTCAGCTGTCAGAGTTAAAAGACGCGCACATGAGAGACGGAAGATGAGAGGAGCCCCGGAGCCGACCCAGCATCACTGACTTACATCAGTCGTCATGGCAACGGAGGACTCGGCGACATTTCTGTCAGAGAAGCATCTAACACAGGTGAAGAAAAGCACAGAGCAGGATTCCATTATAACCTTTGTGTGGGTGTGTTGGCCTGACACGCTGAGGGACGAGGAGGAGGAGGAGGAGGAGGAGGAGGAGGAAGAGGAGGAGGAGGAGGAGGAGGAGGAAGAGGAGGAGGAGGAATTAGGAACTGATGTCATGCTGGTCATGTCATGCTGGTGTTTCAGAGGAAGTGGAGCATGAGAAGTTTCTGTTCAAAGTGGTTACCAATGGCGACAGGCGGCCATGTTACACAACTGCATCCACAGCACACACCTGGACACACCTGGACACACCTGGACACACCTGGATCAGGCCCCAGGTTCCCTCCAAAGCTGTTTTGTGTCTCTAAAAACACGTCATGTGACTCCACGCTGGCGTTCTACCTCTTCATCTTCATCTTCATCTTCACACAGCTGTAACTCTCTGATCCAGGTTTGAAGGCTGATTTTTAGTGACTGTTTCAGACTAATAATCATCATGACATTTACCTGGAATGTTTGTGATTCTGAAGTCAGAGAGGAAAAGTTGATGTGATCAGTTTATTGGTTATCAAGTTAAATCTTTATCAGGAGGATGAGCAGGATTCATCATATTTATTATTATCTCATCTAACATATCTTCATTTTAAAACATGCAGTTAAACTAACTAACTACCTACCTGGGAACGTGGGGGAGCGACGCTGGGTGTGTGAATCTAGTGTTAAAGGGCTTTGAGTGGTTGAAAGCACAGGAAAGGCTCCACACAAGTGAAGTCCATCCACCGTCCATCGTGTGTGTGAAGCACAGAGGAGGAAGGCTGCATCGTTTCTATCTGCTATTGATTCTCCTATCACAATCAATGAGTTTAAAAAGACACAGTCGCACATGAGCTTCGATCTGCTCATCACTGCAGGAGGAGGAGAGGAAGGAAGATTTCTCTAATGTGTTTTTCTTTCTCTCCGTCGGCCCACCTTTCCTTCATCTCTCCTGTAGTCTCTGATTGATTGGACGAGTGTGTGTTGCCGTGTGATTAGCCGGCTCTAATTAGGATCCATGCTTTGTTGTAAACACAGAGGATTAGCTGCAGACAAACACACCTATCAAACAATTAATACACTAATCAGCTAAAGAGAGCTGCTACCTTTCACTGCCGCTAACGCTGCTCAGCAGTGATCCCGTTCTTTCCTCTCCTGACGCCTCTGAAGTTGACGTTTCTCGTCTTTTGGCTGAAAATGTCTCCGGCTGTTCAGCCTCTGATTTTCTGCTCAGACTGAATTAGTCTCAGATGAAACGGCGGCCGATTCTGTTTGTCCGACTCTCTGTTTTCATGTTTTGTTGTTTTGACATCCCATAATTAATTCACTCACCAATCATTTTCCCGTTGTGGGAAAACAGAAAGTGCACCACAGGTGTCCGGACCTGGAGGATGCAGCAGTTAAAGCATTTGAATCCTGTATGTAAGAAAGGAGGAGCTGCTGAGCTCTCAGGAGCACAAACAGTCCGTAAGAGAGAGTTTTATTTCAGGGAAGCTTCTTTTATATCAGTCAGCTGCTCTGAAGAGAGAGAGAACACAGAGAGGACATCATCAAGGTTCATTCAGAGAACAGGACATACCGACGACACCCCCACATGTGAAACATTTGACTTCCTGTCAGACATGGAGGAGGAATTTTCATTCATAAGTCAGAGTCATTTTTCATGTTGCTGTTGTAATGAAGGTCTGCAGGTGATTAATCATTTCATAATCAAAGATTTATTAAAAATGTGTGGTTGCAGCATCAAACCTCTGTCAGGAGGTCGGGGGGGGGGGGGGGAGCAGGGCAGGTCGTCTCACCTGTGATGTCCCACTCATAATGAGCTGGTGCGACACTGTGGCTTTAATAAAACCAATTAACTTGGAACAGATGATCCTGATTCAGTGTGGACACTCAGAGACGATTCTGTTATTTCTGACTGAAGCCCCACTGGTAACAACCCTGTGGGGGGAAACTTGATGTTTAGTGATCAGTTCAAAAGGGAGACAACCACCCCCCCCCCGATCTAAACCAGTAACGAGGACGAGCAGCAGAGTCTCAGAATGACCCTCGTTGGTTTCCTCCTCTGTGGGGAGACGCCGTCATGGCCGACCTTCGGCCTACAGACACACATGAAGCCGCTCTGAGAAGGTTGATCGTCTATTTACAGACTGAGATGGGTCAGTTACTGAACAGTGCCCCCCCCGCCAGGACTAAACAAATACACATATACAGGAGGAGGTCAGCGAGGCTGCATTGATGGTTGAAGGCTCCTACACCAACCTGTGCCCCCCCCCCCCTCAGAGGGACGGCTGTGGTGCACTGCTGGATGAATTGAGGCTGCTGATACGATGGTGGGGGCCGTGCTCCTGGTGTCAGACCATCGGATGATTATGTGCCGATGCTGTCGGCACTGACTGATGAAAATGGACCCCCCCCCCCCCCTTGTTTCCAGATGTTCACTGCTTAGAGTCTCTGCTGGTCGTGAGTCTGGAGGCTCCTCAGGCTTCAGGGTTCCACCTGAGGACGACCAGACTGAGGAAGAAGAGCCGGACCGCCTGTCACTTCTTATTCTGATCCAACAGAAGGAGACGTAAGCTGCTGCTTACTCAACTAGTAATACTGGTTAACTGAACCAGCTAGTTTACGTCCAGTTTGGTGGTTTGTAACAGCAGGTGTGACTCCAAAGAGAAGAAGACCACAGAGATCCACTGCTGCCTGTCGTGGCCCTTTAATATACCTGTAGTGTTATGGGGTGGGGGGGTCATTAACCACCTGGCTGCTGCTGCTGTTGTTTCCATCCCTTGTTTGCAGGTGGTTGTTGGTATTTCAGACACATTTAAGCAGGAAAACTGTGCAACAAAACTAACTTCATTAAAAAATATGAACCCATGTTTCCTGCTCTCATTAAACCCCCCCAAAGCTGCTCAGATTAAAATACTAAAATGCCATCCAGGGAAAAACAAAGATGGTTTTTAGGAGCTTCGTCCTTGATCCACAGTGGTTTTTATCTTGTAAATGTTTTCCCAACCTCAGGATGACGGGATGCCGTCAGCCTGGTGAAAGCAGGAAAGCTCTGCGGTGACCAATCAGATGCAGCTCGTTCTTCCATGTACATAAAGAGCATTCAGCCCCAAATCCTGCCCCCCTCAGGGAAACACGCTACGCACAGCCATTAACAAAACATCTTAGCGATTCAGCAAACAGAACTTCTCCCTCACTCACAGCGCACACAGCATCCCTGTAGCACCATTTATCATCGAACCCCCCCGAGCATCCCGCTACAAAACTCTGAACCTAAACATATCCTCGCTCGGCGCTGAGCTTTAGAAATCTCCACCCTGCTTTCACACTTTCATCTCCTCTGCTCAGAAACACCGTTTGTAGCCTGTCCCGAGAAGAGAACGAACAATTCCCCCGCTCCTCCAGCTCGTCTTGGAAGAAAAATTTAGAAATAATAGCTGAGGAAAAGCTTCAGCGGGAAGGGGGGGGCAGAAAGAGTGTGGGGCTTTGGACTAATGTTCTCTGTTCACACCTGCTCAGTCGGACCGACGACACAACACTTCATTTATTTTGTCTTATTATGAATTATGTTTTATCAGTTCGTCCAGAGTGACCAGGATCTGGACCTGTATGTTTTACTGTACAAAGAAAACCTGAGTATTTTATCTTCTGCTACATGTCAGAGGACCACGTTGTCCTTTTCCCATAGAAAACACATGAGATTATATGGTGCAGTACTACATCACTACTAAGAGTAAGGACTTAGTACTGTAGTTCTACATATTTAAAACAGCTTTAAAATGTGTTATAATAATATAATATAATATAATATAATATAATATAATATAATATAATATAATATAATATAATATAATATAATATAATATTCTGGTATTTTTACTTTTAATTGTTTACTGAAGTAATATTTTGAGTATTTCTAGTAAAAAATCTTCGACAGCTCATTTGGACTGAAGCGAGGTGACATTTACATAAATGAATACAAACACCGAGTGGTTTATCGTGACCTCGACCCCCCCAGACAGATTCAGAGCTGATCTAAAAATGCTTCTGCTTCGGCGCCGTTTCGCACAAATGAAAAGTTGTGATATAGTTAGAAGGCATGTTTTCCTTCTTTCCTCCTAATTAGTTTCTCACAAAGACGGTGACAAGCAGCAAACCCACATTCCAGGCTTTTAAAATATCTCCTCAGAGATCTGTGGGGGGCATTACAGACGGGTTTCTATGCAGAACATGGATCACTATCTGTGTGGTATTAGGTGAAAATAAAGTTAATTGCTCCCAAACATCGGAGAAGTCGGTTTGTCTGTGAGCTGCTTTTGTTTCGTGGATTTCTGGGAGTGTTCGAGTTCAAAGCTGCAGCCGAAAAAAAAAGCAGGAGCTTGTGAGAATTCATCAGCGGGTTTACACTCTGCATGGGCAGCGTGGAGAGAGAGGGAAACTAAAAATATACCTGTATCATTCTTTAAACAGCACAACACCTTCCTGCACATGTTCAGTGAGGCACACAGAGAGATCACCCCCCCCCCCCCGAAAAGATGAGCAGCAATGAGAATTAAATATTAAGAGATGAAATCCACCTGAGAAGGACACATCCAGAACCAAGCCAACCTCACTCATGACATCAGAGCAAGAAAAAGCTTTTGGATCCGTCCAGAGCAGCACAAGGAGCCGAGACCGAATACTGATGAGTAGAAAAAAGTAGATACCAATAACAAATAAATCAAGGTCGGATAAAATAAAGTTAGAGAGCTGCAGGAATAAAACAGAAGATGTTCCAGATAAGAGATTGTGACCAGATTTCTGTATTTTCCAGCCATGCAGCAGAACAGTGATGTTACAGAGAGACAGAAAAAGAAATGAGATATTGTCTGAGATTAGAAATAAATCTGAGATTAAAGCCACATAATCTGGTCCTGTGCAGGCAGCTACTGGACAACATCTGGTTCTGATATTCATGTTCCCCAGAGGATGAATCCTGGTGACTCTGGGTGGTTCTCCTCTGCCTGACTGTCGACCAGAGCAAACAGACTCTCACACATCACAACAATCACTGCGTTTCTCTTCTCGGATCCATTTTAAAGTGCTTTTAATCATAAACATGAACGATCTCTAACCAGCCCCCCCCCTCCGTACCAGAACAGGACCCTGAGGCCTGCCGGTCTGCTCCCTCCATCTATTGCAGAGTCTCACTCAGAAACATGCCCCCACCCTCAGCTTTTACATCTCTACAGAGAGCCGAGCTGCTGCTGATCTGTTTTTTTCGTTGAGTGTTTCTTGTGTTTTGTGTCACTGCAGCTCAGCAGCTCACAGGTGGAGAGAACAACGGTGAAGTGGTGAAAATATTCTAGATGTAGTGAACACTTTTCTTTAGGTGGTTAAGATCCGTCCTCCTGCCTGCTTCACCAAACTGGAGGTGTGTCGACATCTACTCTAACTAAAACACAGACTGTCCCTTTAAGAGAACATTTAGCTCAAAGTGTCACTGAGTCAAAAACAGAATGAACACATGAATTAAACACGTCATGTTCAACCAACTGTAATCTGGACATGAAAATAAAGTCTGTTAACAAATTATTTGAATTTATTGAAATTAATAAAACTCCAAACTGGAAAAGTGTCAAATTAAAAAGGTAAAAAGACTTCATCTGATCAATCAGGTCCATCAGAGGCCCAGCTGGGGTTTTATTTAGATGTAATAGTGGCTCCAGTCTGCAGCACATTGAGGATCATTGTGCCGTTGGTTCTGTCGGTTCTGTCGGTTCTGTCCTCGTCATGAGCCCGTAGAGCTCTCTGTGAGGCGTTCAGGTACCAGGGACAGAGGGGGTTCACCTGTAACCAACCCTGAGCAGCAGCATCTCTCTTCACGTCTGTACTCTGTCCGTCCTTTACGTCACAAATGAAACCACAGGTACATGTCTTTACGCTCGGACTCGTCTTTTGTTCAGGCTCTGTGTGATTCTGAGGTCTGCATCCAGCCAGAGAAGGATTTCATCCATTCCAACTTCTTTTTCTAAACGAACAAACGGCACTGTCCTCGTCTGAGCTCCAGCCACATCCTGTACGGTCTCACGGCTACGTTTCCATGGCAACAGTGTCCGACTGGGTACACATGGGAAGGCAGCGAGAACAGAAACAGAGAGCGAGAGAGGGAGAAGGGAAAAAAAGAAAGTTTCTCCTTGGAAGAGCAAACCTGGCCGAGTCTTTGACTGGCATCACAGGGGCAGACCTGCTGACTGAGAAGTTCAGCTTTTTCTGTGCTGCCCTGCGGCACGACCGCGTTCCCATGACAACCGCATCCCTCAGTTCACCGGATTCCTGCTCGGTTTGCCCCCCCGCTAATTCACAAACAGTAATAATCAATACAGATGATGCAACTCTGCCACCGGTCCTCAGGGGCCGGCAGTGTGTGAGGTACTAATGTGGAAACACACACACACACACTGTTCATACACACACTGCACACACACACACTGTTCATACACACACACACACGCTGCACACACACTGTTCATACACACACACACACACACACTGTTCACACACACACACACACACACACACTGTTCATACACACACACACACACACACTGTTCATACACACACACACACACACACTGTTCATACACACTGCACACACACTGCACACACACACACTGTTCATACACACTGCACACACACACTGTTCATACATACACACACACACACACACACACTGTTCATACACACACACACACACACACACACATACACACACACACACACACACACACTGTTCATACACACACACACACACACACTGTTCATACACACACACACACACACACTGTTCATACACACTGCACACACACTGCACACACACACACTGTTCATACACACTGCACACACACACACACACACTGTTCATACACACACACACACACACACACTGTTCATACACACACACACACACACTGTTCATACACACTGCACACACACTGCACACACACACACTGTTCATACACACTGCACACACACACACACACACTGTTCACACACACTTCACACACACACACATTTCATAGTAGTGAGCGACTCGCTGCTAATAGAAATAATTTGACAGTCAGTCAAAGTCTGATTATATAGAAGTTTATGATAGAATCAGACTTTTAACTTCACTGTTATAGCTATAGTTAAGCTACAGTATCATTTCACCTCCACAGATTCACATCAGACATGAACATGTTAACACGTCAACATTCATGCTCCAACATACCAACATGTGCTGAGGTTTAAATCAGACTCTTTCTGTCCTCAGATCAGCGATGAAAATCTCCCAAACTGTGAACGTTAACTTTTAATAATTCCACTGTTGTGTTGATGAAATAACCAAAGTGCCCCCCCCCCCCCCCCCCCTCCCCCGAACACCCTCAGCACTGATGAAACTATGAGTGTGACTCAGACGCCATGCAGTGTTACCTCCAGATATTTGCTCTGACTGGTGTTTCTCTTCGGGTAATTGAAAGCTGCAGATGGAGAGATAGAGGACAGATGAAAATGAAAGCGGCTGAGAGTCGTCCAAATGGCAGCCGTGCAATTACCCTTCGTCGTGTTGTTTGTGTCGGGCTGCGGTTTGATTAAACACAGTAAGGAGAGTGATATGTGGAAGGCCCACATACAGCTCTGGGTGTCATGGATCAGTTGTACATGTGCTGCTGATTATTACCGTGTGGCTGGAAGCGAGGTGTTCAGGGCGAGCGCTGCCAAACAATTTAGTATTTTGTGGTTGAAACACAGGTTGATTTCCTCAGTGGTTTCATCGTTTCTTCTCATCCCAAAAACATAATTACATCCAGACGGGTTTCTCCGCCGGTGACTCAGGTTAATGGGTGCAGTGCGTAACCGGGCCGCAGCGCCCCCTGCTGGGCCGTGTTAACCGGCTGACGGTCTGGTCTCAGGTTTTCATCCAAGTGCCGACAGACATGAAGACGCTCATGTTCACTTTCAGTAAAGTAAATCACAGAGTTTGTAATTAGTCCGTCTGTCATCATGTGGGCTGTCAAAGTTAACGGCTGAGCTGCAACAATAAACCTGCGTCTATTCTAAACTTATTGTGGAGGCTAAAAGGAAGAGTCCAAGTGACTGGTGGGTAGTAAAAGTGTTGGAACTGGTCCAGTAGATCACCTCAGCCAGCAGCCACCAAACGGGCTGCAATGGCTGCAACGTGATCCTTTGGGACAACTGCACCTGATCACAGTAGGTCCACTAAAAGAGCTTGTTTGATCCACTGACAGGCTCAGAGTGTTATTCTAAGTGTGTGACAGCATCATGGAAAGGATCCCTACAGAGAGAGACCTGGAAGATCCTTTTGGTTTAACCACAAACAGCACACACACCAGACTACATTCACTAAAACAGGGATTTTAGAGCTGCTGCCTCCATCAGTCAGTGTGTCTGTGTTATTGTGTGACTCTGGTGTTTAAGATCCTTGTTAACCCTTTAAAAGACCAACTCATCAATAACTACAGTAACACTAACTGACTGACCGGTAGAGGCAGCAGACCGTCTGTTATCTGAGGTTAAATTACTGTTTTTGCAGACATCAGTAGTTTTAAAAATACTCCTTTAACCTCGAGGGAGCGTCTTGTTTGTGTGTTCTTATTTAGAGTCATATCTCTCTATGAAAGGACGAACTCTCATTAGGAGAAGGAGGAAAGACGGATTAACCCTGATTGACTCAACAGTGAAAATCTATACAGACTTCCAGTGACACATTATAATCACTTGATAGGAAGGTGATTATCAGCTGTGGAGTAAAGTTGGTGCCCTGAATATGAATTTGTCCAGAATTGCAAACGCCTGTAAGTCTTTTTATAGCCGACAATGTGTGGATGCTTTGAAGCCGGTAGGATTTCTGCATCAGCATGACGGAGATGCTGCTGCTGCTTTAATCTTCCACATTTGTTGTGTTTTTCTAATCCCGGTCCTGTTGTTTGTTGCTGCATTAACCTATTTTGCTCGCAAGGATCATCGCAGCTCCACTTTTATCTTCAACACGCTCTGAAGCGCTCCCAGTCCATCGATAAGTGACTCTCTGTAAGATGATAGTACAAATACACAGAGAAGTAGACGGGCGAATAAACCCGACATGCTGCTCGACACAGTTCTCGTCTGACGGGTTAAACTGGAGCATCGGGTCACTCGATGTTACGTCTTTGGCTCGGCTCACAGATTAATTATTCCCATCCTCCTTGTCGACAGTAGCTGCGTTTCTCCTGCTCCTTGGATGTTGCCTCCAGCTCAGAGGTTCTTGGCAGCATTTCTTCTGCATGTTTGTTTTCAGAGCCGAGGCCGGTGTGTCTGCCAAAGAAGAGGACTCCTTAAAAACAGCCCCCCCCACAAAAAAAAAACAGATGTCTTTAAACTCCTTAAAAAGCTGCGATGAGCTGATCAGCACTCAGGGAACATCGAACGTCCTTCTGATGACGACCTCTGCTCTGTGCTCTGCATCCAGAGTGTGAAGAAACGTGGAGAGGTTTTCTGTAAAAGAAAGTAATTCAACAACTGCAGGACAGATTCCCATGAAAATTGGCACAGATATTCGGAGTCCCCAGAGGTTGTTTCGTTGACATTTTGCTGACCCCCCTGACCTCTCCTCTCCACAGTGATCAAGTTACATTTTCCTCGTTTTGGACATCATATTTGTAAAACTACCCAGATTTTCATTGTTCGTGGTCCCCAGAAGATTAATGTGACCTTCATCCACAGAGGATAAACCATTCACTCAATGAGGTCAACAAGTGCGTCACAAAATGTAACTCACAGATGATTTAATAATCAGTGTAAGTGCACCGAATGCTGGAGCATTAGCAGTGGAATGGTCCCCAGAGGATGAACCCTAATGACTGTAGTGACCCCTGACATTTCACTCATACAGTGAGTGTATTTACGCTCCCCAGCGAATGAACCCTTTTGCTTATAAAGGCGTCCTGACCCTCTCTTAACACCCCCATGAGGACACAATGACCTAATTAGGGGTCATGAGAACATTTTTTAATAGATTTGTTGTCCCAGGAGGATGAATCCTAATGGCTTTGAAGACCCTGTGATGTTTCCTCTTGAGGAAAGAGGAAACGCGTGTGGCAAAGTTTCCCACTCGTAAATAAGAAATATCAAAATCACCAATCACCAATTTTTGATTTCCTCAAAAACGTCTGAGGACATCGATTCCCCTCAGAGGATGAACCCCACGTGCTTTCCTCTAGCGCCACCCTCAGTACAAACGTTTGCTTTGGAAGGTTAATCCTTTGTGACGAGCTCTGACTCCTCTGTCACACACAGAAACACATGACGCTGCAGTTCTGCGCTCTAAGTACTCTAAAGTAGAGAGCATGCAAATCTCCCACAATGCACAGGGCAAAGCTACTTTCATGTGAGGTCAGTAAACACAGTCTGGAGTGGAGGGAATTACAGTTATCTGTCAAATGCAGATCCTTTGATGGAGGGTCTAAGTGCTTCTCCCATCTGAAGGGGAAGAAGGAGAGTTTGGAGCAGGAATGCGTATGAGAGCGGTTTAACAGTCGAGGGCCACGCAGACGAAGCGCCGCCTGCTCATTGGTCGGATATGAGTAAATGGAAGCCGCCGCCATTTGTCCCCCTCAGTCACACCATGCATCAGCTAGACGACTCACATCTTCAGCTGTTACTGTGCACATGTACGGTGTTTTATTCTGTCTGTGAATGCAGCACTCGGCTTTAATCCTGGTGTTTTATTCTTTATTCTTCATCACTGCACTTTGTAATGTAAAGGTTGTGATAAATTAACGTATAATGAACTAGTAATAGTTCAGTCTAGCAGAGGACAGGTGTGTGATCGTGTCCCCTGAAGGTTCGTGACATGCAAACATGCAGATGATGCAGATGTTGGGTCCATTTTCATCCAAATCCAAGCTGAGAAAATGACCTGAGTTGTTCTGTTTGCTGCTGTTTTACTTTATCAGCAAAGTGAAAACATTCAGGTATAAAGATCCTGAACCAGAACAGCAGCTGTCACAGTTTTTATCAGCTGGAGCTAATTAACACTAATTTAATAAGAAGCTGATCCAGAGGACAGAATGAGACTCACTTCATCTGAATCTGTGGAGTGAAGTTTGTAGAGTGATGAGCATTACATTTCAAATCAAACCGGTTATGGTCGGCGGTTTCTTAGTAATAGGCCTTCATTGTATTTGCATTCTGTAATTGCCTCTCTGCGTGGTGGTCTTCACTCCGACTGAGTCCATCGCTCTCACAGGAAACTGCACACGCTGACAGATCCGCTCTGTTTGCATATTTACAGCCAGCAGTGATCATCTCACACGCTGCCGCTTTAACTTTATGCATTTTATTTTGAAAAATGTTACAAAGGACATGACATTTTACCACAATAACACTGTGTTCTTCTTCTTTCTGTCCAGACTGAGCAGAGCAGCAGACCCAGAGGAAGGAGGAGCTCCACTGTGTCTGCTGGGACTGAAGACTTTGTGTAAACTCTCCTTCACATCTGGCCTCGACCGCACCACGTTTTCCATGGAGGTCAAGTGGAAAAGTGATGCACACACGGAGAGGGTTGGAGAAGAGTCTGAGGGTGTAGTTACTGTTTAAACCCTCGAAGGTGAAGTCAGTGATGACAGAAGTGTGAGTGGATCCTTCAAAGTCCTGTTTGCACCAGCAGATATGAGCTGAACAACATCAGCTGGTTACTTCCTTATACGTGAGGGTCGATCACACGTCCTCTCTAAGCTAGAGAGCCTCCTGCGATGACATCACAGCAGTCATGTGATCACTGCACCGTGCAGTAAGTGTGTATGATCACGTGACCGCGGAGAGGTGAGTTTGGCCCAACAGGGTCACAGTTAAAGGGTTAATGCTCCTTTTTCGATACACCAACCTCTGAACGGCCGTCATTCTGTCGCCATGATGACACTTCTTCTGTGGTGGTTCAGAGTCTCCAGAACCACACACACACACACACACACAGTAAAACAATAGCAGCCACATGCTGTCACGGCCGGTAATGAAAAGGAACGCAGCAGGTTTTACTGCTCTGACAGTCTGAGTCCTCCACAGATCTGTGACCTCAGGTGTTACCAAGCCAACCAGAGCCTGAGTGGATGAAGTGCTGGGCAACATGCTTCCGAGCTGCTTCAGAGAGAGAGAGAGGAGCGATGAAGAGTCGAGCAGCAGCAGACTGTCGAGGATGTGGATGCTCGCCTGAAGGTTTCTCAGGAGTGCTGGTCGCTCTCAGGACGGTGTGTGCTGAGGCTTCATCCAGAGCTCCGTCAGAGGGCTTCATGTGGACGGCTCCATCTGCTCACAACGATCCCTGCAAACACACACTTTAGTCTCTCTGAATGATTTAAACCTGCAGCCACTTTGTCCAAGCATCACGACCCACTTCTCCTCCGGCCTGAGACATCGTGAGGAGTTTAGAACTTTTGACTGTCACCTTATATTATCTTTAATACGCAACAAGCCATTCAAAGACATGCAGGCTTGTTAAATCACAACTTTGTTCTACGCAGGTAATGAAGGATATAAACATTGAATCCATGCATTGAGGGGCTGTTTCCTTTCTTTATCTATAACAAAGATCAGTTGTCTCAGGTGCAGTAAACAGTCGTGAGGTCGTGCTGCCACAATAACCACAGAACGGTGCTACTGACAAACCAGCACAGGGGATATCAGGCAGACCGACCCCCCAGCAGAGACCATGACACGCATGGAGGAGAGCAGGGGCTGTTTTCAGGTCTGTCTGTCGGTATTCAGCCTCCCTGAAACTCCATCGCTGCAGAAGTAACTGTTGAATAAAAGACGTATGAAGGAAGAGAGGGTGTGTGTTCAGCAGGTGGGGGCTGACCGAGCCTCCTGTCATACTTCCCCCTGTTCTCCTCACTCCTCTGTGAGCTGCTTCATCCAGAGACACTGAGCATCCTGGACAGATAAAGGTCAAACACATGAAATGAGCAATGAATAACAGCATTAAGAAGCAGATTTCCTCTCAGGAGCTTCACTGCAGCTGTGTGACGGGTGAGAGGCAGCTCAGACTCTGTGTTCTGCCTCCTCACCTCCACTGCCACAAAGTTTGACTGCACATTACTGAGGACTCGTACCCAGAGTGGGAAGTTGTCCTGAAGAATCAAGCAGAAAACAGCCTGCTCATTACAGAGCAGAACGTTTCCTCCTCGACTGTACACACACACACACACACACACACACACACACACACACTCAGCAGCCTGCTGTGATGTGCAGGGCTCAAAAATAGTCCCTTCGGCAGGAAAAACAACTGCTATTTATCATGGAGGTTCACCGTAAGTGAGAATAAGCAATTAAAATATCTGGGTCAGAGCTTTGTGAGATAGTGCTTACACTACGACACCGTGAACCATTCATCACGGAGGAGGAGGAGGAGGAGGAAGAGGAAGAGAGGAAGGAGCAGCCAGACTGGCAGCACATTTCTACATCTGAATCCACAGACAATCAGCTGTGTGTGTGTGTGTGTGTGTGCCACCTCATTCTTTTCACACAGACGTGGATTCGTCGACAACAACGCCCCCCCGTTCCTCGATGGTATGTTTTCTACACACCACAGGCAGAACGTCCATCATCCCAAAGACCGCCCCCCCCCCCCTCAGTAAAGCACTAACTTTGACCGCTCACAGTTTTTCCCTCTTGAATCAGTGTTTACTGGAGCAGGAACTCTTCTTCTCTGGAGGCCGAGAAAACAGCAGAACGACATCAAAACAACAAGAACAACAAGCGACGAAAACAGAAAAGAAAATTAATTTGTAACGTGATCAATTCCTGGAAGTCTTCTTTTATCTCTGCCCCCCCCACCCCCCCTCCTGGGTCTCCGTCTAACTCGATTAAAATGTCCAACATCATTAATGAGCTCGTCAGCCTTCAGCCAGTCAGCTTCCTCACAGATACTCTGAAACACAGCGGCCGTCTTTTGTCTCCTGTTAAAAGGATTAGTGGGGACTGTTGTTGTTGTTGTGGGAGGAAGTAAAACAGAAAAAGGAGATCAAATGAAATGAAATCCATGAAATGAAGAAACTGATCTGAAATAAAATACAGTTACAGTTACAGTGGCAGGAGAAGGGGCCGAGGAAGAGGAAGAGGAAGAGGAAGAGGAGTTTTGTGTGTGCAGCTGAAAGCAGCTTCACTGTGATCGGCTCTGACTCCAGGCTCCACCAGCCGGCCGTGTCACTGTGAATGAAGGGACACGCAGTGGATTATGGGTAATGGTCTGTATTTGTATTTCTCCTTTCTAGTTATTTCAACTACTCAAAGCTCTTTACATCACATCCTCATTCACCCATTCACACACTGAAGCTGCTTCAGGAGCCAGTTGGGGTTCGACATGTTGACCCATAGGAGCTGGGGATCGAACCCCCGACCTTCTGATTGAGGGACGACACACACACACACACACACGACCATTATGGGTAATGGTAGCTTACAGCACAGGAGCAGATTCATGAGGAGCTCTCTCCTCTTCAGGCCTTCCTGTTGTGATGAAGGTAAATAAAGTGTAGAATAATATTCCTGTTGGGAGACTGAACACAGGAAATGAAGGCGCAGTTCTTCGTCTTCATCTGAACGTCCAATCTGTTCTTGGAGTTTTATCATCTCTAGTCCGGCCTGATGTTGGCAGGTTTGGACGCAGCTGCTGCCTTTTAATCGGCAAGACAACGTCTCAGACCAACCATGAAAGGTGAAGTCAGACTGTACAACAGTTGTGATGGACAGACAGGTGAAGGACTCTCCAGAGAACCTCAGAGAACAGCTTCCTGTGGGATGAGCTCCTCGATCTGGATGTTCAGCGACGCATCGACAGGTCGCTCCCTGCCTCGGCCACAGTGGATCAGGTTATTACAAACTGAGGATCACAAGTGGATCCATTCATCCATCCTGTGGGCTGCTCTGGGACGTCCCCCGTCTGATGGACGAGACTCTACAGGCTTCGCTAACAAGACGGGAGGCGTGGGAAGAATCCAATAGATCAATATTATCAATAGGCTGAGAGCGTCGTGTCCGTCAGGGGGAGGGGAGAAGGGGAGGAGGGGAGGGGAGGAGGAGGGGAGGAGGAGGCTCCAGCAGCACAGCTTCTAAACAAGAAGTGAGTTAAGATAAAACCACTTTAGCCTGAAACAGTTTCTATGACAGTCAGAACTTTTAGTCTCCACATGATTAAACAGCAGCTCCTGGTTTTTAGCAGAGTGACGATTGGTTGAAGTGAAAACTGTCCAGTTAATCCACGTTAACATGATGGTCCCGTCAGGAAGTGAAGCAGCAGCAGTCAGATTTTACATCACTACACAGTTTTTATAGTTTTCTAGTGAAGAAACTATAAGACAAGCGTGTAAACAGGCCGTCCTGTATCTCTGACTGAAGACAACACAAAGGTCACATTCCTGCTTTACTCTTCACGTTTTTTAACAACACGTTTCACTTTTATGAAAGAACAGACTTTAAGGCTGATAAGTAACCTACTGTGATCAGGTGCAGTTGTCCCAAAGGATCACGTTGCAGCCATTGCAGCCCGTTTGGTGGCTGCTGGCTGAGGTGATCTACTGGACCAGTTCCAACACTTTTACTACCTACCAGTCACTCAGACACCAGGATGTGGACAGAGAGGATCATGGGGAGGACCCAGTTATCTTTTATTACACATTAACCAACCAACTGACCTCCAGCAGAGGACGTCTGCAGGTTCCTCTGAAGAGTCTGTGAGTTAAGCTTGAACCTCAGATCGGCTCTGTGGTTGGTTAGTGAGACTTAAACATCTTAAATGAAGATTTGGCTGCTTCACTTTTGGCGTCAAACTCTTGGATATTGTTTCTTTCACCAGTTTTTCTTCATGTTCCTCAATGAAGCATTGTTACGTTCATCTTCATCCATAGATATTAAATATTTCCCAACCCATTGTTTTGTGGTTTTTTTGCCTCCTAACAAGCTGACACTCAGAGCTTTCCAGTGAGAGAGAAACAGATGCCAGCCTCCCACAAGCCGAGATCTGGTAAACACACCAACCTGACGCCACCGACGAAAACTTCTCATTAAACAATGCAACTTTATCAGCCACCCACGACTAATGTGAAAATATTCACAACCGTGATGAGAGGGGTTGGGTTGGAGAACAGTGAGTCAGTGGGGTGAGCCAACCAAACAGAAGACAGAAGTCTGGAGAGACGGCGCTCACAGTGAAACAGGCTTTACCTGCAAACAGTTTAACGTTACTGTACATATACGTTTATATCGGAAACACAAAGGTCAAATACACAGATACAAATATAACGTATATATAGATCAATGTTTCTGTCTGTGATGATGCAGAGGTGGAAGAGGTTCGGAGCTGCAGTTGTTTTTCTGCTCTGCTGAACACAAACTGGAAACACTGGACCGACCGAGTCATCAGTCAGTCAATCATAGAAAATCTGTTTCTCACATTTTGTTCCTTCATCATCAGCAGATTTAATTCACTGGGATCTTCAGCCACTAAATCAGCACAAAGACAGTGATGGAGTTTGATTTGTTTGGCAAAAAGCAGTAAATGAAACAGTGTAATTGTTTCTGGGAGGAGATGTTGTTACTGAACTCTTCAAGGTTCTCTTTTCTGTTTTCATTTCAATTTAGACACATCTTTTTTTTTTTTTTTTTCCAATAATGCACTGAAATGGTTTGTAGTTTCAAAAAGAAAGAAATGTGGTGACATAACTTCATTAGAGTGCAAGAAGAACACAGGAGCGGAGACGCCTACACAGTCCCTAAGTTGATGTTTAAACCTGCAATAACTGATTTTTGTGGCATTTGGCAGCAGAAACACAATATTAACATGTCGTTACAGTTTAAGACAGACAGCTGCTTTAATTCCACATCCAGCAGTTCCAGATCAACGTGATCCTTGAAGTCGTGTCTGTTTCCTGTCATTCCCGTGTTCTCTCTGTTTTACTTCTGTGTTTGGTCTCCACCATCTCAAATATCTGGCTCTTTAGCCGCTAACTTCTCCACGATGTTCACCAGCCAGAAGACTCTATGAGAGTGAGAGGAAATGATGCCGGCACACATCTTTAGATCTCAGTCATGTGAGTGAAGCGTGACATAAATCACTGAAAGTGTTAGTTGACATGTTGCATAATTCCCAGCATGCATTTCACCTTTTAATTCACTCATTAAACATTAGGAAACGGCAGCTTTAATCTTCCGAACCAGCGCAGAAGCAGAATACTTAGTTCCTGGAGATGGTCTGTATGTTCACTGCATCGTTTCCTCTTCAGTCTTCACTTTTTAGTTTTTCTCTTGTTTTGAAGAATTGAAATGATCACAGACTTTGGCCAAAAGTGCAGACAGATGGAATTGTTGCCATTTAGCCAAGAAGAGAAATGAAAGAGATAAAACAGATTAGGAATGAAGGAGCCGTTCCAGGGTTTGTTATAGAGTTGCGAGCACAAGTCATCGTGAAAGTTTTACAGAAACAATGAATCATTCACAGTTTTACACCTGTTTTTTTATTAATCACAAACCATCAACCTTTTGATCGGAGGCCTCCTGGCGGCCATGTTTTCTTCATCCTGGCAGAGACACGTCCATTCTTCCTACCGATGAACGTGACCACAGAATGACAGGAAAACAGACAACATCTGCCGAGGTTTCCTCCTGCGCTGCTTTCTGGCCTCCGAAGCCTCATCCGGCAGTGAGAGCTGCTGCCGAACACCCATATGGTCCAGGCTTGATCTGCTTCTGCACGTCGCCTCTGTGCTAATAATCCTCCTGCACTTAACGCTGTGAGCTTACGGATTACACGAGGAAGGGGGACCTTTCTAGGACTCAGATGGAGGGTTTAAAGTTCAAGCTGCCATCCTTTCCCCGAGCGCTCTGTCAGTCAGGCTCTCAGCACAGCGCAGCCACACGAGGCCTGTTGTAATGCCTTTAAAAGGTAGACACAGCGCCGTCACGAGCTCCCTGCTCCAACAAATTAATATTGCGTTATTCTCTCAGGATGTACAGGGACTGTATTGATCCTGTGACAAGCGAAAGCCATTAGTGAAGTTCTGCATTTCAAAGGCAGCAGATGAAAAGTGGTGAAATTGGAGGACGTGTAGTCTCGGCAGTGGACCAGGCTGATTAAAGGCTTCGTCTCCTCAGACAGAGCCAAGAATCAAAAGAACAGAGAGCTTATTGTCTCCCAGCAGAACTGTCTGCTGCTGAAGGTTACTACAGGATGGATGAAAGTGGTGTGATTGAAAAGAAAACTGAGATATCTAATGGACACCTTGGTAACAACACGGCAGGCTGGCGGTTAGTGCATCATCAAATGTAAAGAGAGCTGCTTTTTGAATAGAGGGAGATAACAGCATCACAGCAGTGGGTTATTTAGACACTATCAGCACCCGGATTCTTGATTCACACCTCTCACTCTGCACTCAGCAGGCTGTGTCTATAATATTTTAAGCCCATTCGTACTCCCCAGAGGATGAAGGCTTCTGACAGCAGTGGACCCATTAACTTTCCTCTGCTTCCACCTTCAAACGATCAGTGCGGTTTGCTTCATGTGTTCATGTCTTGGTCTTCTGACCTTTCCTCCTGCTCCACCATTCAAGATACTTTACTGAAGAAATATTAAAGGAAACGTCCCAATTAAATGTGGAGATTCTCCCGTCGTCCTTCAGTCACCGGTTTTGATTCTGAAACTTTAAAGAAAGCTGTTCGGAGTATTGCTCCCTGGAGGATCAACCCTTTCCAGCTGGAACTTTCTTGGTATGCAACTTGCAGAAGAAAATGTCACCACATCAATCTCTTAATCTGATGTGTAGCTTGCCACAAAATTGACCGAATAGTTTCATGCTCCCCAGAGATTGAACCCTTTGATTGACCTTACTAACTGTCCCTATGCAACAGAACAAACTTTGCATGCTGAGCTCCACTGCCGGTAGGCTCTAATAACTGCCAACAGTTTCATAATGTGAAGTGTAATGAATGCTGCAGCCTCCAGGGACACCGACAGGACTTTTTACCCTTGTTGGATTTGAGGCCAAACAAACTTCCTGATGTGAAAGCAGCTGTTGAGAAATCAGACGTGAACGGTAGCTGTAGATGTTTAAAGGAGAACTCCTCTGTTTCTACCCATGATCCTCTCTGTCCACATTCTGGTGTCTGAGTGACTGGTAGGTAGTAAAAGTGTTGGAACTGGTCCAGTAGATCACCTCAGCCAGCAGACACCAAACGGGCTGCAATGGCTGCAACGTGATCCTTTGGGACAACTGCACCTGATCACAGTAGGTCCACTAAAAGAGCTTGTTTGATCCACTGACAGGCTCAGAGTGTTATTCTAAGTGTGTGACAGCATCATGGAAAGGATCCCTACAGAGAGAGACCTGGAAGATCCTTTTGGTTTAACCACAAACAGCACACACACCAGACTACATTCACTAAAACAGGGATTTTAGAGAACAGGACTCAGTTTGTCTGACTTGTGTGTTTATTATATATATACTGACCCTTTAGAAACACCAGAATCATACAATGACACAAACAAACTAACTGATTAAGGCAGCAAAGGCTTTAAAAATGTTCTTTTAACAGCTTGTTATTATATTTGTATATAAAACAGAAGCTTTATTAAATGTAAACACTGAAACAAGATGGAAATACGTAGTTTGGATCCTCAGAGCAGGAACATGTCTGAGACCAACACTCTGAACTCTACGGAGATCTGCTGCCGACTGACAGGCTGCAGTTTGAGTCCATGGATGAGTCAAAAATAGTTGATTTCAGCCATCTGGTGCTGATATACAAACTCCACCTGCTGAAGTAGGTGGGTCAGACGCTGTCTGCAGAAAT
This sequence comes from Pempheris klunzingeri, assembly GCF_042242105.1. Taxonomy (NCBI): domain Eukaryota; kingdom Metazoa; phylum Chordata; class Actinopteri; order Acropomatiformes; family Pempheridae; genus Pempheris; species Pempheris klunzingeri. Next base: position 26,828,696 of record NC_092020.1, read on the forward strand.
GCCTGTTTGTTTTATGCTGCACGTTGGAGCCAGATGGGTGGAGGTTACTGCAGGAGAATCAGTGGTGAGCTGTCAGTCACAGGAACATACGTTAAAGCTGAAATCTGTCATATTTCTCCTGAGTAACTACTTATTTCTGTCTGTTTGTACGGTGAAATATGTAGTTTTATTAATATATATATATATACACACACAGTATGTTCACATCACCTTGTCTGATGACATTTTCACTGCACATCTTCCACACTGAGATGAAACCACTTCACAAAGGCTTCAGTGGAGGCTCACCCATCCGAGCTGGACCAAGTGCAGCTTTACTTTACTGAGTCTAACACAGTTATTCTCTGCGTCTGTGCTTCAGGATCTGATCTGGTCTGGTCCTGAGGACGATGTCAGAAGTATATGAATCCTGGGCTGCAGTGGAACAAAGCTACTGCATCTACAGATCACAAGAACCAGATCATCTCATCGTGTTTTGTGAGATGATGACATGATAAACGCCTGTTGACGAGTTCCAGAGCACCAAGATGTTGTTTGTGGAGATTAAGACGTTTGTTCATATCGGTGGTTTGAACTGGTTTATTTGTATTAAAACTGAAAATGTGTGCCGACAGTTTGAGATAAACTGGTTGAATCTGTGTTTTTCTGCAGATGAAGCACAGTTGTGTTTTCTGTCAGCAGGCTTCCCACCACCTCCTCTCATCAGCACCTTTAATTTGATCATTCCCATTATCTCCCTTCACCTCCTTCCATTATCTCATCTCAGATCACATCACCTCCCCCAAACCTCCCGTCACCTCCTGACATCTCATCCCAACACCAAGGATGTTAAGGGGTAAATATTCCAGTTTGTTGTGGCTCAGTCTGGATACCTGATGATCCTGTACAGCTAATCTAGTGTTGTGATTATGTGAGTTGTTGCAGTGAGCAACATACCAGTGAGATAAAACTATAAATGATGATGATGGAAATGCTTTGCTCGTCGTCGAGCCACGAGAGGCTCCAGTGCAACGTTTTAGGAGAGCAGCCCACAGGACGTTTGGCATGACTTGTTATTCTGCATTATTTGTTTTGGATGCAGACGACAGAACTGAACGACCACCAACCGGCTTCTTACAGCTGCTCTGGTCGGGCAGCATGAAGAGCGGGGTTCAAACCACGAGTGAGTCCGACATTTCTAAACCTTGTTCTATATTTCTGCTTTCTTTTTTCTTATCAGAACTGCAGTGACAGTTTGGTTAGGTTTAGGCATCAAAACTTCTAGTTAATGACAAGTCAAACACACATATAAAAGGCAGGTATTCTTGATAATAAAGATAAGAATTACTTTTTATAATTAAATACCTCTTATACACCACTAAAGACAGAATATAACGCTCTCTGTGTCCAACTATAAAACACACAAATAGCATCAGTCCAAAGTGAACACTAGAAACCAGAGCCAGCGTGTGTGACTGTACACCGTATGAGTGAGCTCGGTCCATGACAGGCCTGAACCTGCAGCTTCGTCCACCTGTAGTTTGTAGTTTGTAGTTTGTGACTCAGTTAATAGTTTAGTCATTAATGAAGCTGGTGTTTTAATAACCATCTCGTTCTGTCTGTCAGACGTACATCCACACGTGCAGCTGCCGTCCCTTAGACATGTGTACAGTATTTACAGTCTGCAGGTGTTTTTATTTCTCCCCCCCCTCGGTGCTGCTGCATTTCGAAGGTGTCGGTGCTATATGTGGAGGTGAGACGTGTCAGCTGTGGGCGGAGCAGTGGGCGGGTTTTATTAAGACAGAGGAGGCATGAATCCATCTGTCAGATAAACCTCCAGCGTCTCTTTTAATAGCTCCATCATCAGACGCTGCCAGCAGCTCTAATTGGCAGAACGTGGGAGTTGATGGTATTAAAATGGCTGCCGTGCTGTTCACCTCCATGACTGCAGCCTGTCAGTTACATGGGAGGCTAAGTGAACATGGACGGGAGAGACAGAGAGAGTGGGAGGGAGGGAGGGAGGGAGGGAGAAGCTCTGGCTTGAGGAGGTGTAGAGTTGGACACAGAGAACGTTATTTTCTGCCTTTATTGGATTCACATCTTTTCTATTATTTCTTTAAACAAGAGCTGGGATTTCAAATATAATGTAAAACTGCCAATACACCAGTGGAACCAATCTGGCAGCGATCAGGGCAGCAATTAATGATTATTTTTGTTAATCATTGGGTTAATTGTTCAGTATTTAGGTTCCCTCGGGGTCCAAAGTGATTTTAAAACTGTTTATTCAGTCAGACAAACACAAAAAGTGTTAAAATATGAGAGAATTAAATCCTCAGAGAAACATTTTTTTGATTGATAAATGATTTATGTAGCAAGAAATAAAAGATTTACTCAAAGCATCTTCTTTCAGCAGCACTGCCTGGTTAGCAGGTTGATTCACACGGAGCCTGGTGGCGTCCTGACTGGCAGGGTTAGTTTACCAGCTAACGTGGCGCCAAGCTAACTGCTGATATGCTAAGAAGCTGTAACATGCTCGGGGCTGCCAGCCACAGCAGCCAACATACGGACTGTGGGAGCAGTTTGTGCTCCATCTTTGCAGGATTATAGAAATCTGGGTGCTGCTACGCTGCTAATACAACAGCTTTCTGCATGTTTGTGTTCACTCAAAGCTTCTGACAGCTTTTTTAATTGGTCAGCAGGATGAACTTATGTGTGGAAGTTCAGCAAACTTGATGTGAGAGGATTGACTCCAAACTCGCAGCCAATCCAGCGACGTTCACTTGTTTCTGTCCAAACTTTCACTGGTTGTGATTTTACAGCTGATTCTAAATACACAAAATATGTATCTGAGTTATTTAACAAAATAAACTTCAACCGTTTCGTTGTGTATCACGTGTACAGATAAAAGAAACTCCTGCTTCACCTTCAACAAGTAGATCAATAGACAGATAAAGAGAAGATAAATACCAGTATAACAGTATTTTGACTAGAAACTGCTTTACTCTGCAGTCTGACTATGAAAATATTGAATAAAATGAGGAAAACTGTAAAGAAAGATCAGTTGAATAACACAAAGACCAAATATTTCTTCATCCACAGCAGCTTTCAGGTCTCTGCTGGTTGTAATGAACTGAAGCCACAGATACATTTAACACTTTGGTATGAACAACATGATCACTTTACCCTGCAGAACTGGTGGAACCGTATCTGTGGATCAGCAGGTCTTCTGCTCACTGGATTGAAAATATTTTCATGCTGCCCAGAGGATGAATCCTGATGTTTTATGGTGACCATCCCATCATTATCCTGTAGCACAACTATTAGGTTCAAATTTGAATCAAATTGTAAATATCACAGTCTGATGGGAAGATTTCCACCACATTTAGATTTCAGATTTGATTAATTTTCCTCTAGATTTTAGAGTTCTTTATCAGATAACAGGTTTATACTCTGGGTCACATCATCAACTCAAATAAATCCAAGATATAAAATATTTTTCAACAAAGGTTGAGTGCTACTAGAGCGTGACTTCCATTTCTAATGCTGAAAGCTATATATATATATATATATATATATATAAAAATATACTGTTGGCCATAAAGTTGGACTAAAATGTTTTTCCCTCTTCTCATGAAATGATTGTGACAATGTGATTTATTCTGATAAATAAAGTTTATATCTTCTCAACTTTATTGATCAAACTCTTCCAAACAGATCACAGTGAAACTTAAACCACAATGAACCTGCAGACTGTGTGTTCAGGGCTGCAACAAAGGAGAGAGTCCATATATATATATATATCTATATATATATCTCTATATATATATATATATATGAGCCGGGGTTGTAACAGTCTGTACATACATAGAGGTAAAGGCCCTGCTGGGGATGAGAGCTGAACATTAGTGACAGCTGTCTCGTGCTCTGTTTTGGACCTACATTGCCCCCATCAAACAAATATTTTGAGGTTTGAGACCTCGAGGAGGCGCCAACAGGACTTATTCCCCCGTCACCCTGCTGTTGTGCACATTTTACTGTACAGCTGATAAGACATAATGGATGCAGGGTCCAGCAGAGCAGTAGGGGAACAGACTCCCTGGTGTTCTGTCAGGACACAAACGCACTGATCCTCCCGAGAGACGGTTGCCTCAGCGGTTGTGTCTCGCCCTCCGAGTGGCAGGAAATCAGAAGCGCCTGAAGGCAACATCCTGACCTCTGTAACTGCACATCAGAGCCGCGTGGACGTGGAGCCAAAGTGTGCCTAATTGCACAAGAGGAGGAAATGTGACGAGCAGGTCTGCGGCTAATGGTGGCCGGTGACTGATGCTGCCTTCGTGCAGCCCTGCAGTGAGCACTCAGCCGGCCACTTCCTGTTTGTAATCGGATAAAGAGCAGACACGAGCTGGACGGATGGAAACCCACAGAGCGTCTGATTCCTCCTGCTGAGGAGAGATATGATGATATTTACTTTATGAGTTTTATAATGAAATTAAGTCACTGTTGAATCTATTTAGTTCAACCACCATGAGGTTTACATTTTATTAAAGAGGATTTAAACAGCAAGTTTTTTTGCACCAATTTCACTCCTGAATTTCCCTGTTTGCTTTCTAATGTAGGGTTTTATTTAGATTATACAAATATCATAACTGATTTATGAAGGACACAAAAAAACTGAATAATAGCTTTTTTGGAGCATTAAATCCTCTAATTTAGTGGAGAAAACGTAGAAAATCTGCAGCTAAATATCCAAACCTGACATGTGGTGTTCATGCCGCCGTCCACAGATGTGTGCTGAGCTTTTCCCAGATAAACTGGATGACATGAGGTCTACAGTGTGCTGCAGGAAAGCACCAAACTACAAGTCTACGCACATCTGGATGTGTGACAAATAAAAGTGGGAAAAAGCTGGCGTTTGTTAGCTTGTTGGCTTGCTAACATTCGCTGATCAGAACTAAACACAAATTCCAGCCGAGGCTGATGGGAATAACAGTAGTTTTGCAGTTATTTGGCCATAAATCAAAGAATTGGACAAATTAAAAAGGTCAGAGGATCAAGAGAGTTTCTTCTGTTCATACTGAGTCAGAGGGTCACTAAAGTCATGATACATCATCTGGGAACCCGACTGTCTGTAGGAAATGTCCTTATGTTCCTCCCAAAGAGGACCGCCTCTTTGTGGAGCTCTTTCTCCTGATTGGATGAAGTGATAAAGTTACCTGCACCGTGGTGTACTGATGGCTGTGGGGATGTAGAGCTAATTAACTCTTTACCTTTTAGCCGTTAGCACTGATTCATGTCTCTCTTCTGTCAGTGCTGATCTACAGTATTAACTATTAACGTTGCCTGTCAGTTCAACTGATGTTACTTCCCAGCCACCCCCCCTCTCTTCTGGTGTACCCCAAGGTTCTGTACTTGGACCCCTCCTGTTCATTACCTATCTCCTCCCTCTTGGCAATGTTTTCCGAAAATATGACATTCAGTTCCATCGCTACGCAGATGACACCCAGCTCTACCTGACTTCAAAGTGTCCTGAAAGGCACCTATAAATAAAATGTATTATTATTATTATTATAATTAAGATGAAAATACAGAGAACATTAAGAGATAGTGATATTGTTTAAAACTGATACTGTTTGCAGGATGCATTGGTGAAAGTTGGTTGGGGGGTAGAAAATAGTAGGACTCGCTTGTATGTTAATTGATTATAGTTTTTGTGTTTGCACTCTGTGAAAAACACTTTAAAAAATATGATGCTTAAAAGACCTTTAAAATTCATCAAACTGGTCAAAAATGATGACCTGAGTTTTTCTCATGAAGTGTAAAATGAGTCTCCTGCAGAGTAAAATGTGTCTGAGTTTATACTTCCAGATAAAATGAACCTCCAACATCCACAGGAGACACTGACAGACATTAGTAGAGAGAGAGACAAACGTGTCTGATTAAAATTAACATGAAAGAAGAGCTAAATGTTATTGATCCCTGACAGCAGGTCTGTGCCCCCCCCCCCCCCCCCGGCTCTGCCCCGCCCACCCGATCGGCCCCACCTGGCTGCCCAGCGTGATGAACCAAACACCCCCCAGCTCCTGTAATCGTGTACGACATCATCCATCCTGACCGTGGCTGTGGGCCAATCAGAGGAAGCAGGGAGCGCCGGCGGGGCAGGTGAGCGGATGTAGTTCACGTCGGCGCCACTCCGTCACTTTGACAAACATGTGCTCCAATTAGAAAAGCCATTAATTTCAATTTCAGCCGCGGTCTGGCCCCACAGCTCCGCCTGCTGCTGCACAACGGCTGACTTTGTTCATTTTGTGGTTGGCCGAGTTTGAGTAATAGAGGTCTTGCATGCAATGCAATCTACAAGGATCTTTTTAAGTGTGTGTGTGTGTGTGTTAACATAACATTACCATTCAGGAGCTGTGGAGCCTCCAGCAGAGCAGCGTGTCAGCAGAGTGGGGATGTAAAAGCAGGAGCTGGAAGGAGCCTCCCGCTCGCTCCGCCTTACCAACTTTAATGTTTGTCCTTTAAGCTTCAACCTTTGCTGCAGACGACCATTAGCAGCTTTTAACGACACAGAAACACTGTTGAACGTCCCTGATGGGGCGCAGATATCCTGAATAATTACTGTGAAACCATAATGTTTTGAATAATCACCTGACGATATGGCTGAAATTAAACACAGTTAGCATGTTGTGATGTTCTGAGAAGTTGAACCTGATGTTTTGTCCTCTGGGATCTGATTTCTTTCTTTTTTTTTTACCATTTACAGAAACAATTTATTCTCATTTCATCTTTTTTCACCCTTTTGTATGAACATTACAGCTCAGTGTTGATGTTGACCCTCTTTGTTCAGCCGTGTGTCTGTTTCTGTTCCTGCGCCAAGTGTTCTTGGACTAAAATGATCGTTTGACGGGACTTTTTAAAGATCTTTACCTTTTTATCAGAGAGTCAACGGTAGACAGCTGACAGGCAGTAGATGTCTGATGTGCAGAGTAGACGGCAAAAACAGAGGAGAAGATATATAGATATAATATCAAGAGACAGAGTGACAGAATTTGGTAGATTAGGTAGAATGTGTTTGTGGGAGGATGTCAACCAGGTAACAAGTAACAGGCAGGAGCTGAAGGACGGGACGTCTGGAAAACACCTGGAGGGACCAGAGCTGCTTTGAACATCAGATTTGAGGATCTGACATCATGACTGAAGGGAGGATGTTTGGATCGAGACTAAAGGATGAAGTTTCTGCTCCAAAACATCTGGAATGACTCTGATGGAGGGAGAGAGAGAGAGAGAGGACTGAAGAGAGAAGAAGGACAGCATGGACACTGGTGTGATCCTGGACAGTATTGGGGTTCACAACAAGAAGCAGCACAGACCATGAAGATGTTCTAGATGTGAAGTTAAAGACTTGTTTTTGAGGGCAAAGGTTAGAATAAGATGTGGAGTAGTTTAAAAGTATAGAAAGACAAGAGGTGCTTTTGTTGGTTCGATCACCTCCGTGTCCCTCTGACCGCTCGCTCAAACCTCTTCTTCTTCCTTTATTCATGTCTCGGAGGTAAATCTTCGTCTTGACAATGGAACAATCATCGTGATACAAACACATCACGCTGCAATCAAAAGCTTTGGATGCTCATTTTCTCCACAATCACTGGTCGTCATCGGACGGCGCTCAGTAAACACTCTCTCAACAACAAACATGTGCGGCGTTCCTCCGCCGGCTGAGTTCAGCTGAGCAGTAATAATGATCCTGAGCAGCAGACGATCCTAATTACAGAGCGGAGAGCGTCTGGCTGCAGCCGAGGTCAGAGGCCGAGCGCAGCATATTACAGCCATTGTTCTCCCGGCGCCGCCGCCGGCCTCCTGAGGGCCTCCGAACTAAGTGAACAACTTCCAGCCTGAAACTTGCCGGTGGACTTTTGTCTCCCCAGAGTTGGAGTTAATGGGAAAAGGAAACTTTTCCCTGAAGTTTAACTGTTTAACTTGGAGCTGCTCGCTGCTGTCTGCGTTCCACACCACAGAGCCTTTTCTTTCGTCTTTCATTTTGTTTTTCTTCAGAGGTTTGGATCCCCCGGCTGCCTCGTCGTACCTCGCCACCCCCGGAGAGCAATACGGGCCTCGGCCTTATCTTTAGGAGGCACATTTCCCCGAGGGAAATCTCCCTGCCTCCACCTTGGGCTCTGCACTTAAGTGATGAACAAGTGAAACATGGCCGCTCTTTGTCTGCCCGCCGCTAATCAGCGAGGCAGAGCGCTGCTGCCGCTGCCATCTGGCCTCGCCGCGCCACCTGCATCACTGACATCACCCCCCACCCTCCTTCCTTTTCTTGTCGTCCTCTCACTCCATCCCTCCAACAGGCCGTGAAAGAAAACTTCTTCAAACTGCCCAGTTCAAAGTGGTAATGAAAAAAAAAAAAAGAGTCCTGCATTCAGCACTTTTGCTTGTTGATGCTTCCGAGAACCTGAAGTCAAAGTTCTCTTTGTGTGGAAGTGGAGAGTTGAGCTCTGCTGCTGCGCAACAACCTGAGAGTTCAACATCCAGCACAACTTATAGAAAGAGACTCAGAGAAAGAGAAAGTTTACTTTATTTCTCAAATTTCAGTTCTCACATTAAGAAACCAAATGCATCATCGAGTCTTTATATTAACAAGTGATTCTGTTCCTGCAGCAGTAAACACAATATCTGCTCCTCGGCTTTTTGTCATCTTGTCCTTGAAACACCAAACAGCTGGTTGGTTATTCTGGATGTCTTTCTACTATTACTAGTACAGCGGCTGACTTAACATTACTCTAAACTTTCCCATTATGTTCACTGTAGAATGACTTCAGACACAATCGTCCAATGATTCAGTGGAAATGTTCCAGTGTAGCTGCTCTCTGCTGTAACGCCTCGTGTTCAGGACGGACGCAGCTTTTTAAAAAGACACGCAGGAGCTGCTGGTCTCCTGTTTTAGTGAATGTAGTCTGGTGTGTGTGCTGTTTGTGGTTAAACCAGAAGGATCTTCCAGGTCTCTCTCTGTAGGGATCCTTTCCATGATGCTGTCACACACTTAGAATAACACTCTGAGCCTGTCAGTGGATCAAACAAGCTCTTTTAGTGGATCTACTGTTAGAAAAACACACAATAAAAACACTTCAAATTTTAACCTTAGATTTTTTTTTCTGTTACAAATGCTGCCCAGAGAGTCCAGAGACCCTTTAGCAGCCTGAAAGCTGTTCATATCCTCTCACTATTATTTAAAACAGTGCAGTTATCTGCATATTTATGTTGATTTGAGACCAGATAAAGTTTATCGGTCAGTTTGGCTGATCTGGAGTCAGTCTGTCCCCCAGCAGGATTGTAATCAGAGTCCAGGAGCAGAACTGGCTGCTGAATATGTAAAGCCTTATTGAAGCTACGCTCCAGCAATTTCTCTTAATTATTGGAATAATCAGATTGAAGGAAAGGAGAGGCTTCGCTTATTGGATTAGCTGAGACGATCCTCTAACACAAGCCATCTCCTCCTCTATCTGCCTCGCTCCACTCAGTTCACTTCCTCTCAATCAGCTTTATTGGCACAGAACTTTTCAAACAATATCTCCGACGCGAGGAAGTGCAATGTAGATAATTATCAATAATTAGAATATCAATATTACAGTCACAATGATTGCATCCAACAAACCCTGCACCACCCTCTCTTCCTGCCTCGCTTCAATCCATGTCTCCCTTTATTTGTACTTTAATGTCGTCAAAAAGAGTTAAAATAATCAAATATTTAGATAGAAGCACACAAACAGCTGTACAGGGTCAGGGTGAAGCTCTGCAGTGTAGAAAACCAGAGTCAGAGGTTCTGCACACATGAACCAGTGTTTCCACTTCCTGCTTAAATCCCTGCTCAGCTCAGCCTTTAGATAAGTGGAGTCACCTGTGTGTGTGTGTGTGTGTGGGGGGGGGGGGGGGGGGGGGTCGTCAGGTAGGATTCAGATCACCTGCTCTTCACTGTTCGGACTGACTGATAGAGTCCACAGGTGCTGCAGGAACATTTGTTCTCAGGTTAAACAGCCGTGAGTTTACTGAGAACATTTCACCACTGTGGGGAAGAAATCAAATGTTTTAATCATCATAAAAAAGGGTCTAATATTTCTTAAGGGGGGGGGGGGTTACACACTGGGGGAGAAATCCTGCTGCAGAATAAAACCCCTAAAACTAGATTATAATGAACTCCATCCCATGAGAGCAGAGAAACATCTGCTGCTCCACATTGAGCACAAATCACAAACATTTCCATCATGTGGACGAAGACTCAGGCAGGAAGTGAACACCAGCAAACATGGAGGAGGGTGAAGGAGAGTCCGGGGGGGGGTCACGACACCCCAAAGTGCTCCTTTAGCAGCTACAGAAGAAGCAGGTCTGCTCCACTTGTACCAACTATCCAGTCAGTAGATCTACAGGGAGGCTGCCTCCCCCTGATATGAGCTGTTATCAGGTTGTGTCACTGCGTCACATTAGCATTTAAACCAGGAAGAAGAGAAAACAGACTGAAGACTGAAGACTGAAGACTGAAGAGGTCTTTTGACAGGACAATACATTTTGATTTCTGTCTCTAGTGTGTGTGTGTGTGTGTGGGGAGGGGGGGTCTGGGCTGAGGGGACACCGGGGGCATTAAGGCGGATCGATATCTGGCAGGCGGAGGGAGTCGGCCATAATCTCCATCAGCCATGTAGGAAAGTACATTACTGCCACTACAAAGCCTATTAACAAAACCGCAGGTCGTGCATTATTGAGCGGATGTTGGTTTTATTCGACCGTTCAAAGAGATGGAAGAAAAAAGGACAAACATAAATTATGCAGCCCCCCCACGCCTGGAAATACTGGTTTTGTTTTCGCTGCTTAATTGGATTCGTAGCCTGGGAGGCATCGTGGGGGGGGGGGCTCAGATCGCATCAGAGTGACTGGAGGGGGGGTATCGATCGGTGATAGGGATCTACGGAGAGCGATCCAGAGGGATATCCATCTGTAAACAATGACTCAGGGCGGAGAGGAGCTTCACCTCTGAATCACAGATGAGCTGTCGGCACCTCAGGCTCAGTGTGTGTGTGTGTGTGTGTGTGTGTGTGTGTGTGTGTGTGTGTGTGTGTGTGTGTGTGTGTGTGTGTGTGTGTGTGTGTGTGTGTGTGTGCTGTGGGCTGCAGCTCGTCTGTGTGGAGTCACATGAAGAAGCAGAAACCTGCATGGAGACGATGTTCCAGCGTGAAAACCTGTTGATCCAGTCGTTCAGTCGTTCAGGTGACCTGCAGCTTCGACTGTTATCTCCACTGTGAGGAGCTGCAGTCTTTCATGGACACCCTGAGATATTCACAGATATTAATTCAGGTTCACAGGTGGAATAATACAATGCAGTACAACACTGGGGTTCAGGCAGCGCTGGGCTCATGACAGACCTTGGGGTTTACAGAACAAGAACTCTCTGTTTCTTACAATCAAGATATTCCATCTGCTTCTTAAAACTCCAGAGGAGACACCAGTCTGTCAGCTCACACTGACTGAACAACGTCTGAGAAACACGTGAAACACTTTATGATTTTAAGTTCTGATTTAACACCAGAAGAACATTTAGTTGTGATATTCAGTTCTAATGTAGCACCGTTCTCTCTGAAAGCTCCACCTCCTAGAAGCCTGATGTTTGACTGAGCCTGTGTTTTCTCTTTTCTCTGCTCCTCAACTTAACTTAACAAAACTCTGATTTCAAGGTTCTTCTTCTACCTCCTGATGCCTGCGTGGACTTCTGAGAGCTAATTACAGCAGACCTACCGTCCTCCTGCTCTCCTGCTCGTCCCCTCGGCTCCCTAAAAATCATTTGGCCTCCCAGATTTTACCTGCCGATCCCCGAACGTCCTCCGTTACATGATAAAGACGCTCGTTCAGCTGAAATCTTTAAATCAAGACTTTAAACTAGAACTCAGAGCTCAGTCATCTTTTCAAACATCCCTTTGACTTCATATGATCTCAAGTATTTATTATTTCCAGACTCCCTTCTGACTGTGATGATGTCTTAGATGTGGTTTTATTATAAAAAAAATAGTTATAATGTCCTTGTGTTCCTCGTAGAGAGCACTGGCCCCATGCTGCACTGTGATTCTGCACCAAGAATCGACTGATTTAAAGGGAAGAATTACCGGATTTTCTTATATTTTCTGAGAGCAGTTAGATTCAGCAGCTCCTCTGAACCTCCGGCGGTCACATCTCTTCTCAGACAGACGTCTTTATTTCCAGTGTGAATGATGTTTAGTCTGTTTGCTCTGAGTTAAGTTACTTTAAACCACAGAACTCTGCATTCAGCGCTTTACACTTCACTCACTCCACAATATATATATTTATATTTAATCACTGGATTATAATTATTATTTCTGTTCATTATTTTCATGGCTGTGGAGAAAAACTGAGGTCAGTTTGTGGAGATTTAATATTTCTGTGTGAAGGTGAGAAATTAGTCCTGACGGAGACTCAGGAGGTGAAAATAATCCTGACAGTCCACCTTGAATGTGTTAAAGTTCCTACGAGTGGTTGGATGAACAAAGTGTTGTTCTTCCCTCCACACACGTCATGTCAGAGAGAAGAGTCAGTTTATTCTCAGGAAAACTGCGTTCACGTTAAAAGAAAGATCAGATATTTCAGTGGAATAAACTCGGACATGACGTCCAGACTCTGCAGCGTTACCGAGTGCAAACAGCCGTGTTTTCACTTCGGCCTCCTGACTGACGAGAGCAACGCCGAGCTCATCCCATAATGCTTCATTACCACAGCGGCCACTCTGACCCCGGCAGCCATTTAGCAGGCGGACGGAGAGAGGCCAGAAAGGTCCGGAAGCACACACACGGATAATAAGGCCACGTTTCAGTGAGGACGCTCAGCCACATGCAGCGAGCGTCCGTCGTCGGCTCAGGGCAGCGGTTTGTGTTCACAGCAGCTCAGCTGACAGCAGGACACAGGAGTCGTGTCTGTGCTGCGTCTGTGAGCTTCTCACCGCTCTGATGGTAGACTGTTAGAAGTGACTGTGCTGTCGTCAGCAGGTATCTGGATCTTATCTATCGGACGACCTGTGAAACACACACGTGCTCTTATTCCTGAAGTGATGAAACACTGACAAGGGTCTGACCATCTTACACCACAGTACCTGCTGCACTTCACTACAAGGTTAAACTACTTTATACTTGATTTCTTCTCATTTCTATTCTTCTTTTTACATCCCAACATTTGTTTGACAGCATTATTCTCTAGTTACTTCTCACATACTTTTACACAATAACACACACACACTGACTGATGGAGCAGCAGCTCTAAAATCCCTGTTTTAGTGAATGTAGTCTGGTGTGTGTGCTGTTTGTGGTTAAACCAAAAGGATCTTCCAGGTCTCTCTCTGT
>NC_092020.1:26844565-26849565 GCF_042242105.1 Pempheris klunzingeri
CTCTCTCTCTCTTTATAAAACAGGTGGTAAAACTTTATTTTCACGTTTTCACAGATGACTAGACTGGTTTCTCTTTCACCTGTTTCGCAGGTAAATAATAACAGACGGAACGTAAACCTGGTAAAACCGTCTTCGTCCTCCGCCTGGTGGATTCAGAACATGTCCAACAAAACACAGGATCTCTGCAGAAATACAGACGAAGGGGAAGTGGCTGATTTCCAGACGGGAACATAAACAGTTGAGCGTAACCGTGGCCGTGAGGCGTTCAGGGACCGGTTAAAGGTGGTGCTGGTCCGGATCCCGGCGAACTGACCCAGTTCATTTGTGGTGTGAAAGAAAAGCATTCAGCCGTTGGAGATATTGCACACGATTTTAGCATAAAAAGAAACGGCCGTGAAACCCTCCTCTGACTGTGGGAACAAAGAGATCGTTATCGACATAATTATGCAACATCACGCAAGGTTTGGTAACCGCGGTGAAACGTATGTTCGTCACCGCTCTGATCCGTCAGCGCAGCGGAGAGGAGATGAAATGATGGTGCAAGACGCCTCGTTTCCAGCCATCCGTCACACTTCATGACACAAAGTCCGGTTAGCGTCCAGACTGATGAGGCTCAGCATCCATTATTTAGCTGTGACGTTCTCCGTCGTCTGGTTATTTTCCAGTTGAGACGAGTGTGTGGAGGTTAACAGGGTTTCATGTTCCTGTCTGAACGCTCACCCTCGATCTGCTGCTTCGCTCCCACCTTCGACATCCTCGTGTCACCAGGAGCTGAAGGTAGAGACGGAAAAACAACGGAGGACAGCGAGGTGGTTCAGGAGGTGTTCAGTGGGCGGAGACAGTCATGTGATCATCTTATGATGTCACAAAGGGACTAAAATCTAAACGGCACGTTTTCACACTTGTTTACTGAAAGATGAGCAGAAGGATTTGTCACAATAAAGGACGAATGATTCACTTGTAATGTTCAAAAACGTAGAAATGAGGTTATTGTGATGAGTTCAGGTGTTTCAGACAGAGACACTGACAGACGACGGCCGAGGTTAAAGATCCCGATCTGTCAAATGTCCATTTAGTCTTACTGTTGTTTCTTTCAGGTCTACTGGATCCAGTGAAGACAGACGAACACACTGATCCTCACTCACAGCCCCCCAGAACACATCAAACAGGCTAAACAGGAGGTAAACAGCAGGTATCAGGACGTTCACAGAACCAAAGATGTTTTCACACCGTCCTCTTGAAGCTGCTTTTCGTTAAAGATTTGTCTGATCGTAACGACACACAACAGCATTATGGGTAAATTGTGTCCGATGGGTCAGAGCTGAGAGGAAAAGCTGCCTGAACACGTTCAGCTCACATCCACCGTGGAGATGACAAGCCTCCCTTCAGCATCATCCACCGCAGCATCACCCGTGACAACCTCGACGGCGAAATAACACAGAAACAGGCGTGACTCCTGCGACGCCCGTTTACACGGCGCCGCTTGGCGTTACGAAGGCCGCCGCGTTCGGGGCTCTCGGATAAAAGCTCTGATTGATTGGCCTCGGCTAACGTAGCACGAGACAGAAAACACACGTCGTCTCTCAGCAACAATTACCCGTCCCTCCACGGCGGCTGTCAGCGCTCTAATTCATCTGTCATCATCCCACTTCTCCCAGTAGAATCAGGCTGACAGCGAGCCCAGTATCAGTCACACAGCATTACTCTCCTGTTGACTTTCATTAGCTCCACTTCACCATGAAGGATGCTGCCTTCTGTTTTACCCTTAAAACTAATGTTTCTGCTTGGCGCTCACGCCGGGGGCTCGGCTCAGGGTCCTGTGATGGAAAATCAGACAACATTAGCCGGCGGCTCCGTTCTGTCGCACAGACCTCTGTTAGACTTCAGGAAGGCTTCCCGAGGAGGCCGAGGCACGCTGGAGCTCCGTCCTGACCTGCTGCTACGGATCTGTGGTGGAGAACGTCCTCGTCTGTAGCCGCTCCCCCCACCACCACCTCCCTCGTACCTGATACCTGCAACTACAGACACTGTACCCCCCCACAGACCTGCCGCACTGCACATCTCACTATTAATCCCTGTTAAATACTTGTGTTTGTGGTGTTTTCAAAGTGCTTCTTCCTTCCAATGCTCCTGTTTATGTCTTCTACAGTTTATTTATGCTCTTTGCCTTATAACCAGGACCCGAGGACTTGATCTGGTGCCATCTCATGTAGAAATGTGTGCTGGTGCAACAATAAAGATCCCTGAATCCTTGAATCCTTGACTGGTGGTCCACCGGTGCTTCCAAGGGATTAAACTCCTTCTTTTCAGTCAGGCATTTCCATTATTTTGTCCACCCCCCTGGATTTTCAGCAGTCTCTGGGGGGAGTATTTCCAGAGAGGATGATGGGAGTTTCTGACAGGCCGTCTCCTCCCTCCTGCATGACTTAGCAGGGCCTAGCGGAGCGTTACCACATCCAATTCCCTCTGTGGCAGCGGAGGAGCAGCAGGGTGAGGAGAGGGGAGGGCCGGGGGTGAGGTGGTCTCCGGGGGACAGAGGTCATCTCCAGGGGCCGAAGGCTGCTCCTCATCCTCATCCTCACACTGTCTCTCAAAGTGCATCTTTTCACAGGTCAGTTGATAAGAAAGCCTGAGAGAGTCTGGTTCTCCTGTTTCAGACTGTGTTCCTCCAGAAAGTTCAAAAACAAAATACAAACTGCTTCACAAAGACAGAAAACCAAGAGAAGTCACCAGATTATTAACAAATACAGGTACAATTATTACAGTTATGGTGACAAGGGAGGCATGAATGACTAAAATAGTGAAAACAAGTGAATTAAAAACTCATTCAGACAAAGTAATTCTGAAGAAGTGAGTTTTTAAGGCTGTTTGGCCTCCAGGTCGCTCCACAGTCATCAGCTGTGACTCCAGAAGCTGTTTTCTTACAGTAGCTCCAGAAAAAAGAGGTTTGATCCTAAAACCTGCTTTCGTGCTCCTTCTTGTCCGAGAGTTCAAATGACTGGGTTAGTAAAGGGAGTGGTGGCTCTGAGGGGGTCAGAGATGGTTTCTGATTCTCAGAAAGTGCCTGATGCTCTGTGAGGTGGTGAAAATATTCTAAATATGACCATTAATACAGCGTTAGACATCTGTGTGAAGATACAGTGGAGTGATGGGGCACATCTGAGCGTCTGTGTCCTTTTCTTTGTGAGTCTGTGAATCGTTTAGAGAGCAAACCTGTCGCTGTCAGAGCTGCTGCCCAGCGACAGACTCAGCTACAATACTGAGCTAACACAGAAGCTAAAACACTCTTTCTTTTTACAGATGAGGCGGCAGGAGAGAAGCATGGGAGGCACATTTGTGTTGGTCTGGGATGCTGAGGTATCGTATAGAAAGGTTCTTCAGATGTGACCCTGTGGCAGCTGATCCAGACTCTGTGGCTCTGCTCCCGCTGAAGGTGGACGGAGGCTCAGGTGTTTCTGATTCTTCTGGATTTACCTCGTCTCACTGCAGAAAAGGACTTTTTTCTCTTCGTCAGCATCAGCGGCTCGTTTCTGCAGCCAATCAGCTGCAGCTCCTCTGTGAAGCTGACAAGTGAGATAACAAGACATTAATTCTTTTCTATTAAAACCAAACTAAACAACAAACACTCGTCATGTGTTCATAAATCTGCCAGAATATAAAGAATTATTTCCTGTAATAAAAAGACAAGCAGACATGATGAAAACAAACACTGACAAAGTCAAACAGCTGCACATAAAACAGAGTTTCTGTTTCTGCTCTGATCTTCAGGAGAATGTTCTGAATAAACGAGTCTGGAAATAAGAAACGTCTGTTTTCTGATCGATCACAGGGTCACTGAATCGACGTCGACTTAACGTGAAGAAGATGGACACTGTCGTCCCACAAAGCAGCAACAAGTCACGGAGGGAAAAATACATGAAATAAGAATCAACATTAACATTAACATTAACGCTGAAACAGCCGGAGGAGAGTGTTCGGTGTGCAGACGTCAAAGCCCAAACCAACTGATTTATTCTAATGTTCGTACTTAAACGTCGACCGTGGCGCTCAGGGGCTGATTCAAGTGGTGTTGTCGTTTCCTTTGAAGCACTGAGACGGAAAAATCTCACCTTTTTTCACATGACAATTAACAAATCAGCTTCGGTGAACTCACGTCACCGTGAGACATCTGAAAAAATGTGTCTTTGGTTTATCGTATTCAAGCTTCAGCAACAAGGCTTCGTCTCCTCAGTCTGTAACTCTGAGGCATGAGTACTGATGTAATGATGTCCATCTCAAGGCAATCCCCATCCCTTTCCTGCTGAGGAAGCCCCCCCCCATCCAAAGAATACATGATGCCTTCATGTGATTGTGAGTGTGGGATGAGCTACAGCCGATGTGTCTCAGAAAAGGTTTAGGAGTTCAGGAAAAGTTCTTAGAAACGTCGGTTTGCAGCCACAATATTCTATGAATGAGTTTCCGCTGCAGAGGCCGTGTTAGAAAATGTCTGCTGTTCCTTTAGTTTCACACCAAAACAGCAGAACTCTTCGGTCACCTCGTCGGGTCGCGTTGGTCAGATAATTGAGGTGGTGTCACGTCGCCGCAGAAGAGACGCGCTAATGCAGTTTCACGGCGCCGTGGATGCGTGTGGAACTCGGTGGCGTGCGGGGTGCCACGTCCAGCCAGCAGATGATGACAGCGGCGCTCTGGAGGAAATTAAATGTCAAGCGACTGCCGTGATTTCTGCTAAATGGAGCACTAATTACACACAAAGGCTGCAGAGTCCAGCCTGTCTGTCACTTTCTCCTCTCAGTTTGGCCCATGAAGATAAAAGAAGACACTCACACACTCTTCCTCCTCCTCCTCCTCCTCCTCCTCCTCCCTACACATCTGTCTCACAGTCTGAAAGTGGAAACTCGTCTGGTGAGTAATCGTCGCCACTCTGTGACACGGTGCCGCCGTCGAGGCTGAAAAAGGACGATTTATACCTGGATGAGCCGACAAAGCTCTGGAAATAGTTT
>NC_092020.1:26854565-26894565 GCF_042242105.1 Pempheris klunzingeri
GCGGGGCGGGCGGGGGCTGGAAATTGGAAAGGAGTCCAGTTTGTTCTGAAGATTACAGGCTGCTCCCTCCTGTAATTCTTCAAACGATGCAAATGTTCAACAGGCTCAAGGAGCAACTTGATCACTGTGTTTACCCCCACTGATTCACACAGCGGGGGGGGGTGATGCTCTGTGGTCAACGAGCCCGAGGTGCTTCCCCCCCGGACAGTCTGGGCTCTGACAGGAGGCCTCACATAGTTTCCACTGAAATAGCAGTGGAACTCTGTCTGCAGAGATCTGACAGACCTGGAAGTGCACACACACCAGACTCCATTCACAAAAACAGGGATTTTAGCTCACGGGACACAGGAGCTGCTGGTCTCACTGTAATGTTGGTGTTTCACTTTGGATCCAAACTAAAAATGTAAAGCACCAAAGCCCCACAGTAGCACAGACAGACAGACAGACAGACAGACAGACTGACAGACTGACTGATGGAGGCAGCAGCAGCTCCGGAGTCTATCAGCACATGTAGGACAGAACAGACCGTGAAAAGGAGGAAGAGAACATACATTTTTAACAGGACTTTCCTTTCTGGACTAAATCATTTTAATTGATTTTCTCATTGAGAAGATTTTGTGTGTTTAGAAACGACAGATCTTTATTCTGTTAAAGCTGTTAAAACCATCAGCTGACATCATAAATAGTTTCACCTGTCACCTGTCAGCTGATGGTTTTAACAGCTTTAACAGAATAAAGATCAGAGCAGAGAGGACAAAAGTGCTTTGAGACTATTGTGTTTGAAATCAGCCAAATAAAACCTCTCTTCCTGGTGGATTCCAGGCTCCTCAGCTGAGATTGGTATTGATGAAAACCATGGAGACAGGCGAGAGAGCAGGAAATATGAGCGGCTGCCTTTAAAACCTTCCTCCTCCTTGTTCCTGCGGTGTGATGAAGAGCCGCAGGCGGCGGAGGATGAGATGGATTACGCGCTCCGCTCTGATTGGACCGACAGCCGCACCTTGAAAAACACAACCACCGTGTCAATTGGCTGTTAACTTTTTAAGTGGGGCGGCGATCGATGGCCGGGAGTCGTGTTATTGATGAGGCGGCGGTGGGGGAGGGGTTAGTGATGGAGACAGACGCTCAGTGGAGGAAAGAATGATGTCACACCTGTGGAGCCTGTGAGGACGTTTAGTTAGTTAGTGTTAGCATGAACTCTGTTTAGTTGTGACTGATTTTAACTGATCGGTAATCAATTAACTCAAGTCGAATGGCTTCTGTTGGCACGTGTGTGTCACCGCTGAGACATTTTCAATGTCCTGAGATTATTATTATGAGGCCAGGCCTGGAGGTCAGGGAGCTCCCGGGGTGAGATGAGGTGGGAGGAGGAAGGAGAGGGAGAAAGGAAATGAAGAGGAGGAAGGTAAAAAAAAGACGAAGGTCGGGCAGGAAATGAGGAGAGCGAAAGAAAATGTGGTTAAAAATAAGGAGATGACGGTAAAGAGTGTGTTACTACATGCACAGAGTCAGGGAAGACTAGTTAGATGTAACGTGTTGTTAGTTAGTTAGTTAGTTAGTTAGTTAGTTAGTCATTAGTGTCGGTGTCCTCTGATTGGTCGGTATCAGTCTGTAAAGAAGCGTCCTCTGATTGGTCGGTATCAGTCTATAAAGAAGCGTCCTCTGATTGGTCGGTATCAGTCTATAAAGAAGCGTCCTCTGATTGGTCGGTATCAGTCTGTATAAAGAAGTGTCCTCTGATTGGTCGGTATCAGTCTATAATGAAGCGTCCTCTGATTGGTCGGTATCAGTCTATAAAGAAGTGTCCTCTGATTGGTCGGTATCAGTCCGTGTAAAGAAGTGTCCTCTGATTGGTCGGTATCAGTCTATAAAGAAGCGTCCTCTGATTGGTCGGTATCAGTCTATAAAGAAGCGTCCTCTGATTGGTCGGTATCAGTCTATAATGAAGCGTCCTCTGATTGGTCGGTATCAGTCTATAAAGAAGCGTCCTCTGATTGGTCGGTATCAGTCTATAATGAAGCGTCCTCTGATTGGTCGGTATCAGTCTATAAAGAAGCGTCCTCTGATTGGTCGGTATCAGTCTATAAAGAAGCGTCCTCTGATTGGTCGGTATCAGTCTATAATGAAGCGTCCTCTGATTGGTCGGTATCAGTCTGTATAAAGAAGCGTCCTCTGATTGGTCGGTATCAGTCTATAAAGAAGCGTCCTCTGATTGGTCGGTATCAGTCTATAAAGAAGTGTCCTCTGATTGGTCGGTATCAGTCTGTAAAGAAGCGTCCTCTGATTGGTCGGTATCAGTCTATAAAGAAGCGTCCTCTGATTGGTCGGTATCAGTCTATAATGAAGCGTCCTCTGATTGGTCGGTATCAGTCTATAAAGAAGTGTCCTCTGATTGGTCGGTATCAGTCCGTGTAAAGAAGTGTCCTCTGATTGGTCGGTATCAGTCTATAAAGAAGCGTCCTCTGATTGGTCGGTATCAGTCTATAAAGAAGCGTCCTCTGATTGGTCGGTATCAGTCTATAATGAAGCGTCCTCTGATTGGTCGGTATCAGTCTATAAAGAAGCGTCCTCTGATTGGTCGGTATCAGTCTATAAAGAAGCGTCCTCTGATTGGTCGGTATCAGTCCGTGTAAAGAAGTGTCCTCTGATTGGTCGGTATCAGTCTATAAAGAAGCGTCCTCTGATTGGTCGGTATCAGTCTGTATAAAGAAGCGTCCTCTGATTGGTCGGTATCAGTCTATAAAGAAGCGTCCTCTGATTGGTCGGTATCAGTCTATAAAGAAGCGTCCTCTGATTGGTCGGTATCAGTCTATAATGAAGCGTCCTCTGATTGGTCGGTATCAGTCTGTAAAGAAGCGTCCTCTGATTGGTCGGTATCAGTCTATAAAGAAGCGTCCTCTGATTGGTCGGTATCAGTCCGTGTAAAGAAGTGTCCTCTGATTGGTCGGTATCAGTCTATAAAGAAGCGTCCTCTGATTGGTCGGTATCAGTCTGTATAAAGAAGCGTCCTCTGATTGGTCGGTATCAGTCTATAAAGAAGCGTCCTCTGATTGGTCGGTATCAGTCTATAAAGAAGTGTCCTCTGATTGGTCGGTATCAGTCTGTAAAGAAGCGTCCTCTGATTGGTCGGTATCAGTCTATAAAGAAGCGTCCTCTGATTGGTCGGTATCAGTCTATAAAGAAGCGTCCTCTGATTGGTCGGTATCAGTCTATAAAGAAGCGTCCTCTGATTGGTCGGTATCAGTCTATAATGAAGCGTCCTCTGATTGGTCGGTATCAGTCTATAAAGAAGCGTCCTCTGATTGGTCGGTATCAGTCCGTGTAAAGAAGTGTCCTCTGATTGGTCGGTATCAGTCTATAAAGAAGCGTCCTCTGATTGGTCGGTATCAGTCTGTATAAAGAAGCGTCCTCTGATTGGTCGGTATCAGTCTATAAAGAAGCGTCCTCTGATTGGTCGGTATCAGTCTATAAAGAAGTGTCCTCTGATTGGTCGGTATCAGTCTGTAAAGAAGCGTCCTCTGATTGGTCGGTATCAGTCTATAAAGAAGCGTCCTCTGATTGGTCGGTATCAGTCTATAAAGAAGCGTCCTCTGATTGGTCGGTATCAGTCTATAAAGAAGCGTCCTCTGATTGGTCGGTATCAGTCTATAAAGAAGCGTCCTCTGATTGGTCGGTATCAGTCTATAAAGAAGCGTCCTCTGATTGGTCGGTATCAGTCTGTATAAAGAAGCGTCCTCTGATTGGTCGGTATCAGTCTGTATAAAGAAGCGTCCTCTGATTGGTCGGTATCAGTCTATAAAGAAGTGTCCTCTGATTGGTCGGTATCAGTCTATAAAGAAGCGTCCTCTGATTGGTCGGTATCAGTCTGGATAAAGAAGTGTCCTGTCCTCTGATTGGTCGGTATCAGTCTATAAAGAAGTGTCCTCTGATTGGTCGGTATCAGTCTAGATAAAGAAGTGTCCTGTCCTCTGATTGGTCGGTATCAGTCTATAAAGAAGTGTCCTGTCCTCTGATTGGTCAGGGCACCCAATCCATCTTTACAATCAAAATATTCCTCTTGGAGGACCTTTAACAGAAGTGTGATCAGAGCTGTGACCTTTTTGCTGCCTGTTTATCTGTTTTTAAGACTTCCTGTAATAAAGCTGGAGGTTCTCTGGAGGAAGGAGGACGTAGAAAATTAAAGAAGTTAAGGAGGATGTTGGAAAGTAAACAAGAGTGTAAGAGATGAAAGGATGGAGAGAAGGAGAGGGACGTTATTGGCAATTTGTGAATCCCTGAAACTAAATGACTGAATAATAACTCGAGGTCTTCTTGCTGTGACATTTGTTTGCTGGAGTAAAGTAAAGCTTTATAAAAGTCTGTCTTTGTCTGACGGCTTCAAACCACAGAAGAAGACGAGGATGTTAAAGGACCCGTTCTGCTGCTCCTGAGGAGGAAAACTAAAATGAAAACAACCGTTGTTCCTCCTCAGAAGGTCGAGTGTGCTTCTCAAACATGGCCGCCACACAGTCAGCAGCTCCATTTTGTTTTAGAGCTTTAGAGGATGTTTTTGAGCTTTAGAGGATGTTTTTGAGCTTTAGAGGATGTTTTTGAGCTTTAGAGGGTGTTTTTGAGCTGACATTTACCAGCTGAGCGGCACAGGGATCATTAACGCCCCGACTCAACCCGCCGTCATTCGATGATTGGTCATAATGTGCCGACCCAGCAGCAGCAGCAGCATCTCACACACGTCCACTACAAACATATGCAACTGTCATGTGTGCAAGAACAGCAGAGACCGAGCTGGACCGTCGCTGTCTTTAGTTCAGGGGGAACTCGACCGGTTGGACCGGCTGGACCCGCTGATCGAGTCAAACGACGGGAGTGTCTGCCGTCCCAGCGGCCTGTTATTCTAAATCTCAGTTGCAGATGCTGCCCTGACGGACCACAACAGTGACTGCAGGAGCAACGCGAGGCAACACGGAGACCCACACGTGTGAGCGCTCTGACATCCACGCTCTGGACTGACAGCAGAAAGTTACTGAACCAGAATAGTTTCCGTGTTGAGCTCCGTGGGAGGAAACCAACAGTGTTTGAACGCAGCCCGTTGATTCTTTGGTTTTATTTTGAGGGTGTTTAACGTGTCTCCTTTGACTGAAAGCTCCAGATACAGTTCGATATATGTGACTTAAACACCTGGGGAGTGATTAATTTAATTAAAAGTACATTAATCTGTTCTGTGAGACCCAAATCCTGCGATGTTGTCGTAGAAGAACGGGTGTCTCAGCCAGGGAGGGAACGGTCTGATTAGATGTTAGTGGTTTCAGAGCGATGGAGAGCCTCCACAGCGTCGGGGTCACACTGAAGCTGCATTATGTAAATGTAGATTCAAAAGAAATATTTCTATTGATTATATGCAAAGACGCTGTTATGAGCACGAAGGCTCAGACAAAGGCCGTTGTCATGAAACCAATAAAATGTTAATTTGTCTGTTTTGAATTTTCCCTCAGAGGACCCGGCACATTTAAGTTGCAAAGGAGATCAATATGATGCTGCAGAAATATGCATTTTAATTCCACTCAGAGCTTTTAATCACATCTCTGTGAGGACTGACTGGACACATGATCGGGGGGGGGGTTACAGCAGAGACGCACCGTCACCTGTTCGGGACGGAAAGGAAAGACTCTGATGTGTCTGTTAAGTTGCTGAAGCCTCTTTGTGACTAATTAGGCTTCAAACAAAAGCGTTTCAGAGCCACGTCCTTTATTTGCACAGAGCTGAGAGGCAACACTGTCCATTAGCACGAGGAAAAATCAATACACCAGAGATTAATGGGCTTTTTAACAGAGCACATTATATTCCAATGTGTTTGGCTGTACCCTCCGGCTCTAAAAGGACTGTTTAATTTCCTGTGTATGAGACCACACACTCATGAGTGTAATTATGTTCGACAGAGGTCTTTTCCATCGGTGGCAATTCTCCGGTGACAGCACTGCGTCTGCTTCTGAAGAGATCAATACATTTCCATTCAGGTTATCAGACAGCATGAACACTTTCCTCGCTGCCCTTTCAGCAAAAAATGACAGGAAAAGAAAAGAACGTAGAGAGGAAGATGAATAGGAGGAATCGACTTGTGGTTTTAAAAAAAAAAAAGCCGAGCGAGCTCTCATTAAAAACAGAGAGAAATAAAAACAGAGGCTGTCACACAGATGAGATGGAAGGAGCAACATAACAAAATAAAGCCAACGAGACAGCAGCGCCACGTGACTCCGGCTAATTAGCCAAGTGCAGGAAAGGAAGCGCCGCTGTGTGGAGATTCGGCCCGGACGTCCTGCTGCTGGACGAGGTGGAGGCGCCGGGCCGCCGGGTCGCCGAGCGCCGCACATCTCATATCGCCAGAGACGGCGGTAATGAGGGAGGATTTGTTCTGCATTCAGGGACTGAATGTGTTTGTATCCAAAGTGTCAGAAACAAGAAGAGGAGGAGGAGGGAGGGGAGGGTCCGTACGTCAGTCCTGCTGCTTCACTGGAGGATTTCTACACCCCCACTCCGCTGGGACACCAGTCAGCTCACACGTCGCTGTCAGGACGCTGCAGACGACTAAACTTCACGTTCTTCTACTGTTTCTCTGGAGCTCAGTCTTCTTGTCCAACAGTTCGAGCCTCTGGTTTGTCTGAGCACAAAACACGTGCAGCAGTTTAGTGATTTACTGTTGAATTATTCAGATTCTTCATTAATCCTGATTCATTTTACAGTCAACCCATCCATGAAAGAGGAATAAATAAGTCAATGTCACAGCAGCAACATGGCAGACCCCTGACGTATACAATACAGTGAGTGAGGCCTGTTTAATGTATGTGCTGTTGATGTTTCTGAACGTCTGTCTGCGGTGTGAATGATGGACGACACTTTGGGAACAACGTCTTTACTCCAGCCGAAGAATAAACTCAACCTTTGGTCTGAGTCTTTGTGTTCACCTTCTCATCTGAAAACTCTCTTTAAGTCTAAGCGATGGGGACTTTATGTGCTTTATGCAGCTATAATTTATGTTTCTACAGTATCAATGAATCAAATGACACTATAAACCAGTGTGTTGGTGTGTGTGAGTGTGTAGTGTTGAACATCCAGAGGGTAATCCGCTGAGTCAGCAGCTCCTCTCGGCTTTACGGAGCTTTTTAATGATGTTCAGCTCGTTGTTTTTCTGTCCGACCTCAACATTACTGTCCTGCCTCTCTCTCTCTGCTCTCTTAGGGTCGGTTCCTGGATAAAAAGCTCTAAAACGCCGCTGTGAATGACCCGATGAGCAGCAGACAGACTCGGTCAGAGAGCAAGGAGGAGAAGACCAAACACAGAGCGCTTAAAATCATTCAACCCTAATTGCAAACTAGTTACAACGGACACAAGGACACAAAAAGAGAGCAAAGGCACTGGATGTTCCCAGAGAGGCTGCCGGAAGCAAAGTTCACAGTTCAGAGCTGAAGGATCACAGGCTGATCACCTGGATGTGGCAGAAAGAGGAAGTTATCAACAGCTGCCACCAGATCTCTGAGGAGGCAGGAGGACAAAAACCCTCCAGGGACTGGAAAAGATCTGCAGTAAGACTTGGAGGCAGCAGGCACTGAGGTTTCAGTTTCTACTAAATACTGAAGGCCTCCATGACTGGACTCCAAGACGTTCACCACTACTGACCCAAAGACAGTATGTTCGAAACCGTATAAATAAGCCACTGAAGTTTGGGGATTCTGGCGGTGGCTCAGTGATGCTCTGCGGCTGCTTTGCTTCTTCTAGCACTGGAAACCTGCAGCGTTTGGAAGACGACATGGATCCAAGATGGATCCAATCAAGTATCAGGAAATCCTTGGAGAAAACATCTTGTCGTCTGTGAGGAAGCTGAAGCCTGGGCATCATTGGATCTTCCAACAGAACAATGATCCCAAGGATACCTCAAAGTCCACCGAGACTTTAGAAAGAGTCCTGGAAGATACTAGAGTGGCCGTCACAGTCGCCTGACTTGGATCTCACAGAGAATCTCTGGTGGGATTTGAAGAAGGAGGCTGCAGCACGGAAACCAAAGAACATCAGAGAGCTGGAGGCTGTTGTCCACGATGAATGGACTCCGGTTCCTCAGGAACGCTGTCATCACGTCTGCAGCAGCTCACAACAGAAAAAGTAAATCATTTTCAGAATCAGAATCAGAATCAGAATTCCTTTAATAATCCCCAGGGGGAAATAGCTTTTTATTGCTTTTTTAGGTGCAACTGTAAAAGTCTCGACTTTGTGACTCTGACAGAAAACAACTATCAGACAACTAGTTCATCAGAAACTGTTCTAGAAACGTGCTCATATTGATTGGAAAAGTGTCCAAAAATCTGATGTTTTCAGTTCATTTTACCAAGAACTTCTCGACTTTCACTTCAATCCAGCTGAAATTAGATTAAATTGTTTTGTTTTGCTTTCTGAATTTTGTCCGTCGGTTTGAAATTCACTTTGACAGGATCTTTAACTGGAGAAGAGATTTGTGATTTTAGTTGGAGCTGCAAAGAAATTTCGAATGTTTTAACAGAGCATTTTTCACGGTGACAGCTGCTTTTATGATCTGAATAAATCTTCTCAGATTCACAGCCGCCGCTCAGACGGTAAACTCGTTCTAAACTTCTAGTCTAGTCTAGTCACAGCTAAAGGGACATTTCTCAACTTCTCTTTATTTGAAGTTACACAAAGAAGTGTGATGCATTATAATGAATGTGTGCAGGGGGAGCCAGCCGGGGGAGGGAGGACCCAGTGGAGCGTGACTGGAGAGACCCTATTGTAGGAAATAAAAAAATAATACCTGTTCAAACACACACACACACACTGACTGAGGAACTCCCCTTATTTAGTTTACACACACACACACACTGACAGTGTTGTTATCGTGGCTCTGTGCTCCAGCAGAGGACCAGTTATCTCAGAAATTAATGGCAGCAATAAGCAGCAGCAGGAACACACAGGATGATTAGCAAAAGCAATCAGGCTCTTTATTAGATTTATAGGAACAAAGACGCAATTCAGTCTGCAGCAAAAACCTGCAGGAAGACTAATGAGTCGTCCGTCCCCGAGCTTCAGAGACGAACAGACAAAACTCCAAGGAGACGCCCGAATGTACACCGATACAGAGGAGAAACTGATAAAAGGCTGTTTTCTGGAGGAGATGCTGTGAGAGCTGAGTCAGCAGGAAGGAGTGCAGAAATATGAAAGTAAAGGTAGAAAGGTTTTAAAATGGAAGAGAGAAGACGGTGAAGAGTAAGACGACAGGACAAGGGCAGAAAGGAAGGAAGGGAGGAAGAAAGAAAGAGATAAAAGGGAAGGAAGGAAGACTGGAGGAAGGGAGGATGAAGAAACAAAAGAAAAAAGGAACCACGATGTCTCATCTTTTTAATTTCCAGGACACAAAAACACAGTCGTCATCTCTTAAGGATGACCCAGGCTAACAGTTTCCCTCCGCTTCCAGTCTTTGTGCTAAGCTAAGCTAATCATGCTCTGTGTGTGTGTGTATGTGTGTGTGTGACATGTTTACACACACACACACACACACACACTCCACCACCAACACCACGTCTGACATTAACGAACCACTCGTTCCGTTTGTCTTGGCTCGATCAGAGGCGTTACCACGGCAACAAGATTAAGCCTCATCATCATCCTCCTTCTTACTCTTCTTCACCTCCACTTCCTCCATCATCACCTCTCTGCTCTTCATCCTCATCTTCTCCTTTCTCACACGCAGAAGTGAAGTGAAGGTCTTTCCTGCAGACTTTTCTGTTCTGTTGATGATGACGAACAGAAAGTGAAGCTATCGAAGTTAATTCACAGATATTTTTACATTTATTGGGGTTTTCCAGAGTCCTGTTGCAGCTGCTTCCTGCTTGTAAGACACACAAGGCACTCTTCTTAGTTTAGTTACATTAGTACCACTTGGATAAATATGAAAACTGACTGGTAGGTAGTAAAAGTGTTGGAACTGGTCCAGTAGATCACCTCAGCCAGCAGCCACCAAACGGGCTGCAATGGTTTAACCACAAACAGCACACACACCAGACTACATTCACTAAAACAGGGATTTTAGAGCTGCTGCCTCCATCAGTTAGTTTGTACTTTATACTTTAAATGATCCTTAGAAATGTTGGAAAGTAATAAAATCTTATTTGGGAGTGTGTGCACAGATGAGTTGCCAGCCTGCATTGTAAAACTTAACTGCTTTAATGAACATTTTGTTTCTTCGGGTCCTTTTAGTCTTTACATCCAGATCCCAAACAGCCTAATGAGCAGCAGAGTCACTCTTCACCACCCCGAATTTATCCCTTTGTTCAGATGTGCAGCTCTGCTCCTCCTGATGTGACAGAGGGCCAGAGACCCTTAAAGCAACTGGATCCTGACAAATCCACAGGTCCTGAGCAGCTCCATCCTCACTGCATCAGCTGGGCTTCACAGCAGAACCTCTGACTCTAATCCAACAATAAGATGTTTCAGCTTGAAAAGTTTGTTAGTGAACAAACTAAAGATTCTTTAACACATAACCACTGCCGTTAACGAGCTACATATCGTGCAGCTCTTTTGTCCAAAGCTCAGCTGACGTCACCTCTGTGGATGGAGCGTAGGATGCTGGTTAGTTTTCTAAAGACTTGCTTTTTTTTTACTGGGCCTTCCTCCTCGTATCGAAAGGCGTCCCCCAGGGTTCCATACTGGGACCACTGCTGGCTTCCATATGTTTTATGCAGATGATGCATTCCTTCACTCTCCCTTCGGTCTCATTAAATTCAACTGCAGTTGGTGTTTAAATCAAATTCAGGTGAACAGTTAACATCTAATCCTAAAACCACAGCTACTAAAGGGTTTGACATTTAAATGGTTACAATGGTTGTTTGAACCATTTCTAAATAAACTACTAACTACAGGGGATGACGGAAACTGTCCGAACCTGCAATCACAGGCTCTTTGGGATAATGAGTCATCCACCGGCACCAATTGTATGTAATCCTGATTGTACACAATCCTGCTCAGTGGGTTTAAAACATGGATGGATGACGGTATTTCTAATATACAACATCTACTGGACCAATTCCAAAGGTTTTTGTAGCTACCGGTCATGTCAGAGCTACAACATGTAAACATACCTGAGTCCTGCTTTAAGAGTTTGATGTGTTTTGTCATCATCACAGTTCTTACCTGTGCAAAGACCTGACCAGTGTCTATTTACCAGTGGGTGTAAGAAGCCAAATGCTCTCTCACATTACAGGAGGATGTGATGACTTTCACTGAGGGGACGATCATTCAGATCCTGTGTAAAACCAAGATTTAATATTGGCTTGTTTATTTTCAGACGTAGTTGTCTTCTAATATTCAGCTTTCTTTTATTATTCAGTTTCAGTCGTAGTTTGGTTCAGACACAAACCCAGTTAGATTTAAGTAAAGTTCATGTTTTGGGTTGAAATAAAAAATCAAATACATAAAGTAGGGCACATTAGACACAAAATAAACTTAAATCTGTGTGTTTTAAAATGGGGGGGTGGGGGTATAATATTGCCTGTTTAAACTCCCAATGGGCCACATGCTGCATTTTGTTGAATCAAAGTGTTCGATGATCGTGTCCATGATGTAATTGACATAAATAATTGAAAGAATTTTAATCCGCTGAGAACCCACACGAACAACACTGCTCCACATCAGGAACATCACATGGACCAGCGTTATCTTCAGTGGTCCCGCCGACACTTTGTGCAGTGACCCAGTTAATCATCACTTGCAGCTAAATGTTGTTGTTTAATTGATTACTAATAGTTTTTAATTGATTTTTATAACAACTCCTCTTCACTGATAGACTTTTCAGTCAGTTAATTAATGAGCATCCATGTGTGTGTGTGTGTGTGTGTGTGTGCGTGTGTGTGTGTGTGTGTGTGTGTGTGTGTGTGTGAGAGTGAGTGTGTGCGTGTGTGTGTGTGAGAGAGAGAGTGTGTGTGTGTGTGTGTGTGTGTGTGTTGACTCCTGTTGCATCAGAAACTTGCTCTGTTTGATTTTCTCTCAGAGAGTTTGTGTCCACAGAGGAGCTGCAGTCAGGCTGTTTGAGGAGTGAATATTCATTACAGCCTCGGCGGAGAGCAGGCGAAGGCCCGCTGATACCCGCCTTAAATCAGCGGCTGTCTGCTTTACAAATTGCCGGCCTTCCCCCACACGTAATTGGCCAGTTTCAATTAGCGGCTGTCAGAGGAGACGACTCGGCGGCCGAGCGTTACACAAAATACTGCAGCAGGAGTTTTAATGATCAAAATATGTTACTGTGCCGTCACGCCACAGGACTGCTGTTTGCTCACCACTGTCACCTCCTCAAGAAAGCAATTATACAGGGCACAAGTGTGTGTGTGTGTGTGTGTGTGTGTGACTGTCTCTGGTTGGATCCTGCACCGCCTTCATACATCCACTGAGAGCCATGTGAACTGCAGCAGTCTGCTAATAAACTGCCCTTCTGATTAAAGTTATAATTCACTGTCTGCTAATGTTGTTGTAGCATGTTGGAACACCGCTGCCTGATTCAGAGCCAAAGCAACACCATATTCTCTCTGTTCGCTCTGTTTTTGGTCCCCACCACCTCCTGAGCTCGTCTCTCACTGTGTGCGTCAGCTGTTAGTACACACTCATGCTAAACTAATAGCTTAATGTTTGACGCTAGCACAGTTAGCAGTTCATCTGTTGTTAAACTGACTGAAAACATCCTGATACTCATCCTGTCATACTGACGGTGTCTTTATGTGGAAAAGTGTTGAGGATCTCTGCTTCGTTCTCTTTGGTGACCCCTGATGCTAAGCTAACCTGCATCGTTTTGAGTGTTTGTCTCCATCTAAACGCTGAATTTGTGACTTTATCTTTTGTTTACTCAGCAGAGACCAGAGAAACAGCTTGCAGCCACATTTATAACACATACAGTGGGGCAAAAAAGTATTTAGTCAGCCACCAATTGTGCAAGTTCTCCCACTTAAAAAGATGAGAGAGGCCTGTAATTTTCATCATAGGTATACATGAAAATTCAAATCCAGAAAATCACATTGTCTGATTTTTAAAGAATTTATTTGCAAATTATGGTGGAAAATAAGTATTTGGTCAATAACAAAAGTTCATCTCAATACTTTGTTATATACCCTTTGTATGCAAACGTTTTCTGTAAGTCTTCACAAGGTTTTCACACACTGTTGCTGGTATTTTGGCCCATTCCTCCATGCAGATCTCCAGAGCAGTGATGTTTTGGGGCTGTCGCCGGGCAACACGGTCTTTCAACTCCCTCCATAGATTTTCTATGGGGTTGAGATCTGGATCTTCTTACGAAGCCACTCCTTCGTTGCCCGGGCGGTGTGTTTGGGATCATTGTCATGCTGAAAGACCCAGCCACGTTTCATCTTCAATGCCCTTGCTGATGGAAGGAGGTTTTCACTCAAAATCTCACGATACATGGCCCCATTCATTCTTTCCTTTACACGGATCAGTCGTCCTGGTCCCTTTGCAGAAAACAGCCCCAAAGCATGATGTTTCCACCCCCATGCTTCACAGTAGGTATGGTGTTCTTTGGATGCAACTCAGCATTCTTTCTCCTCCAAACACGACAAGTTGAGTTTTTACCAAAAAGTTCTATTTTGGTTTCATCTGACCATATGACATTCTCCCAATCCTCTTCTGGATCATCCAAATGCTCTCTAGCAAACTTCAGACGGGCCTGGACATGTACAGGATTTGAGTCCCTGGCGGCGTAGTGTGTTACTGATGGTAGCCTTTGTTACTTTGGTCCCAGCTCTCTGCAGGTCATTCACTAGGTCCCCCCGTGTGGTTCTAGGATTTTTTTTTAAATACTTTTTTGCCCCACTGTAACATTCATGAGCTAAACATTCTTTAGGTTGTAATTCTAAAGGCTAAAGCCCACGGGGAGCATAACCAGAAGAAGAGAAACCACTCAGTTTTCAAAATAAAAGCCCCCATGCAGACTCAGATATATTCCAGTCATATATTCCACCACCACATCAATATTACTTTATATTGACATTAACCGGTCGGAGGGTTTTTTAACGCCATGTTCAATGAGAGGTTTGTCTTGATGTGGAAAAAACCTCACTTTCACTTTAGCTTCTGTCTGTAGCTACAGCACAACACGGCAGGAAATACACACAAAACTCACAATTACAACAAACAAAATAAGAAAAGTAGATTGTTTGGACACGTCACTGTCAGTCAACTAAATCTGAGCAGACAACTAATCAGCCGGGCAAAAGGCTCCCGGTGGGTTTTATAACCAGGAGTCAAACCGGACCAGAGCACGAGCATTTTACAGTCCATAATATTACATTATCTCACTTCTTTAAGTATAATAAGAATCATCTTTACTGTCACTATATTCAGATAATGGTGGTAGTGCAGTCCTTCCCCAGTGTGGTCTCAATACTAAACACTTCTCCCACCACTGATACGTGCTGTCAAACCTCGTAGGAGCTTTTGTCGAGAGGACGAGCTGCTCAGGTTTTATTATCCAGGGAAATAAAAAGATGCTCATTCGTCTTAAAACGCCGTCATGTGTCACATGATACCTGCAGGGCCTCGCTGACGCCTCCGTGTGATTCCTGATGGACGCGCGGTGGCTGCGGCAGGTTCCAACCGCCGACTTATCTGTCACCGAACGGCCGACTCTTCCAGCCAAAAACTCCCAGCGTCCAAAGCGCAGTTTCTCCTCTTTTGTGTTTTCATTTCAGGGCTGAAAGGAAGTTGTTGAAAGGCTCAGCTCGGCGCTCTAATCCCTGATAGCAGGTTTGTTTTCGTCCCTTGTCGCGACTTTGTCTCCGTCTTTTTCTCCTGGCACACGTTAGCTGTGTACATCATTTGTTAGCGGCTGACTTAAATTCTATCTCTCCGTCCCAGGTGGCTTTGATCCGCCGCACACGCTCCCTCATCTTCCCTCTTCTCTATTTATTTTTTTCTCCCTTTTTTCCCTCCTCGTGTTGAAAGTTGCCAAACTCCTGTCCTGCTCGGATTTGAAGGAGAAGAGAAGGTGACAGGCAGCCGGGCATGAAAAGAGAGGGAATCAAAGCCGGTCCCTCCCACCGCCATAATTCACTGCAGCAGAGGAGCGCTGCCCAGATCCCCTTCATGTAGAGCAGGAAGCAGCAGAGAGGCAGCTGCTGACGGGAAGGAGGATCAGCCTCCAGCACCAGGACCCCAGAGGTCAACGGTCAGAGGAGGCAAAGCTCCTGGTTTTAGTTTTATTTGTGATTTCAGTCTCTTTTATAGGCTCATAGTGTGAATGTCAGCCTGCTGTTTGGTTTGGAAGATTTTAAGTCATTTGCATTTCTTTGCAATGTTTATAATTACGGCAAATGTCTGACATTTAAAATGTATTTTAGATCAGTGAATACATTAGAAAATACACTAAATACCACTGTTAAAGGAAAACTGGGCCTATTTGGTAACAACACACACACTCTGACTGGTGGAGGCAGCAGCTCTAAAATCCCTGTTTTAGTGAATGTAGTCTGGTGTGTGTGCTGTTTGTGGTTAAACCAAAAGGACTTCGTGATTTAGAGGAAAAAATAACAAATAAATCCAAGAAAATCTGAAAAGTTTGAGGACTGAAGCTTCGTCATTAGACTCAGGAGTTTTTATCCTGAGTGCTAATGCAGAGTGTCTTAATCTCTCCTGGATAAACAGCATTAGTTAAATGATTTGGACGGTAAATATGAAGAAGACAGATCGTCTTTTGTCTGTTGTCACTGAATCCATCGTGGTACCTTCACTGTCACTGTCACGCTGGATCGTTACAGGGCTCTGACACGGTGCCTTCATCATCATCTTCATCATAATGAAATCTTCCCGCTGCTCTTTGCTGAATAAACTCATCACTCTGGTGGCAGATCACAGGAGCTGATTCTTCATTCAAGGAGCTGTAGAGAAATGACATGACCTTCATCGTCATCCTCCTCATCATCATCGTGTAGTGTCTTGTTGTTGTTATTTCCACTAAAACTGAGTGTTTCTGAGTCCTCATGGTACTTTCCTGAGTGCTCCTTCTCATCCTAACTCAGAGATAAACACACTTTTCTACATCTCCATCTCTACATCTATTACCACCTGCACAGAGCACCTACTATATTTATTTTACTGCCTGTTTACAAGCTGTTTGTCTGCATTACAGCTTATCATTTCTCTTTTTATACATGCTTGTAAGAGCGTTGTTGGAGGAAGCCTGAGAGTCAATATTTTCAATGCCAGTGATGATTCACTGTTGATGTTTTTGCACATGATAAATAAAGAACTTGAACTTTAGATTCGGTGCCACATACTGAGCACTTTCTGAGGATATTGTCATCCTCACAAACATCCATAAATCCATTTAGAATTCAAAGGAAAAACCCTCTTCTTATGACTGCAGAACCTCATAGAGAATCTGTCTGTTTTAAGGTTCCTTCAGTCTCACTGATCCACTGATAGCTGTCTGAACACCCAGGGGTTCGTCCTCTGCAGACGGGAGCGGCCCCCTGAACATCCAGGGGTTCGTCCTCTGCAGACGGGAGCTGCCGTCTGAACATCCAGGGGTTCATCTTCTGCAGACAGGAGCTGCCGTCTGAACATCCAGGGGTTCATCTTCTGCAGACGGGAGCTGCCGTCTGAACATCCAGGGGTTCGTCCCCCTGCAGACAGGAGCTGCCGTCTGCTGGTTCGTCCTCTGCAGACAGGAGCTGCCGTCTGAACATCCAGGGGTTCGTCCTCTGCAGACGGGAGCTGCCGCCTGAACATCCAGGGGTTCGTCCTCTGCAGACAGGAGCTGCTGTCTGAACATCCAGGGGTTCATCCCCTGCAGACGGGAGCTGCCGTCTGAACATCCAGGGGTTCGTCCCCTGCTGATGGGAGCTGCCGCCTGAACATCCAGGGGTTCGTCCTCTGCAGACAGGAGCTGCCGCCTGAACATCCAGGGGTTCGTCCCCTGCTGATGGGAGCTGCCGCCTGAACATCCAGGGGTTCGTCCTCTGCAGACAGGAGCTGCCGTCTGAACATCTTCTGCAGACGGGAGCTGCCGTCTGCTGGTTCGTCCTCTGCAGACAGGAGCTGCCGTCTGAACATCCAGGGGTTCGTCCTCTGCAGACGGGAGCTGCCGCCTGAACATCCAGGGGTTCGTCCTCTGCAGACAGGAGCTGCCGCCTGAACATCCAGGGGTTCGTCCTCTGCAGGCAGGAGCCAGTAAGCAGATGTAACGTTTCTGGAGGTCTGGCACTACTACAAGAGAAGTCCAGTTCACTTCAGGATTACTTAGTCAGGCGAGCAAAGGTCAAAACCAGGAGATGAAGAAAAGCAAGCAAAGTTTATTAACTCAAACGACTGCAAACACTCAAACCGGCAGACTGCAGCAGGCATGTGAGCAGTGTGGGATGGTGACATCGCTTCCCAAACCTCCAAAGACCTTAGAGGGTGTTAAAAAAAGCTGTTTGGCCAAAAACGCCGTATGAACGACAGGCCAAATGCAGAGGAAGTTGTTGGGGGGTCAAAAGGCTCAACAACCATCCAGTTTATATCCCACAGACTTTAAATGATGCTCCAAAACCAGGGAACATCATTTTACCTCAAATATACAGAGTTATAAACAGACTTCTGTCCGACTGTCCGTCTCATGAGGACAAAGAGCTTCTATTTCTAGTCAAATGTCCTGTTTTTGCTGCTTTCTTTATGTTTCCGGAAGAGAACTTTTGTGTTATTGCAGATTTTTCTCAGAAGATATTGAGACGGCAGAGCACATGGTTTCACACGGAGCTGTAAAATAACTTGTAATTGAATGAAAAGTATTTAAATGTTTTAGCACCGCCGCTGTAACTCTGGTGCCTTGTAAACCCGTGAGGGTCGTGACAGACTGTTCAAATGTTCATGTGATGAAAAGCTGTGCACACAGACTCATTTCAGTAATCTGCCCTCTTCTGTAGAAAACTGTGCAAACAGGAAACAGAGTCTTCTTCTCTGACTCGTTTCTTCTTCGCTTGTGTTCCATCAGATGCTGAGAGGAGGCTGCAGGTCTGGACCCTGAACCTGAAGTGATCAATATTAGCCGCGCAATGGCTAATCAATAAAGTAAATGCCAAACTAATCAATAGTCATATTATCCGAACATTGAGCCAATCAGGGAGCCATCACTGAACAACACAGTAATCAATAGCTTCTCAAAGGTCTTTGATGAAGAGGCCAACGACACGATGTCTTTGTCTCCAGAGGTCAGAGGTCACGACGCCGTTTAAAGGTCACGAGAGCGCTCAACGCCTCCGCCTCCGTCCTGGAGGCTGACCTGACCAGGAGGTGGAGCAGGAGGAGGAGGTGGTGGTGGGGCTGGAGCAGGAGGAGGAGGTGGAGCAGGACATGAGGCAGGAGGTGGGGCAGGAGATGAAGGCTGAGGTGAAGATGAAGGTGAAGATGAAGCTGCTGGGTCCTTCCTGTGCTGTCTGTACTGAATCCGGAGGACGTTTCCTCGTCGAGGCGTCTGAACGATGTGAAGAGCAGCTTAGTAGAAGAAGAAACGTCTCTGCAGAGGCCTGAAGGCAGAACCAGGACCTTCAGAACCTTCAGAACCAGGACCTTCACAATCAGGACCTTCAGAACCAGGACCAGCACCAGTTGTGTGTACTTGTGTGAAGGTGTGTGTGTGTGTACTTGTGTGTATTTGTGTGAAGGTGTGTGTGTGTACTTGTGTGAAGGTGTGTGTGTGTACTTGTGTGAAGGTGTGTGTGTATTTGTGTGAAGATGTGTGTGTACTTGTGTGAAGGTGTGTGTGTGCTTGTGTGAAGGTGTGTGTGTACTTGTGTGTACTTGTGTGAAGGTGTGTGTGTCTTTCAGTCATATTAAGACGTGACTGTTGTTGGTCTTAACATGTTAGAAAACCTCACGTGTTGGGTTTCATCTCCCCGCCGTACCTGTGATGTCGTCACGTCAGGTGTGTGTGCGCCTGAGTCTGAGGCTCAGCGGTTAAAAGCAGAGAAGAAGAAGAAGAAGAAGAAGAAGAAGAAGGAGCTGCAGTGGAAGGACGATGGCTGACGTGGACAGAAGCCGACACGAAGAGGAGGCATGAAAGAGAAGCTTCATTCATCAGAAGTGGATTTTCCTTCCTCGGCACATTCAGCCCGTCGACCTGCCGTCAGGAGGAGTCAGCTCTGATTGGACGGCTCTTTTCAGCCTGCGATTATTCACCATCATCTAGAGGAAGAGACAAAAGCCTCCCGGCAGCTTTATTTCAGGACTGTGACGAGGTAAATTGTAGTTCAGAGCTCCTCAGAGCAGCGTCTCAGCAGGTCTGAGCAGTTTTGACACTCGGCAGGAAAAGAAAGGAGCAGAGAGGAAGAGTGGCAGCCATCTTTACATCCTGACAGCCTGAAGAAGAGGAGGGACGAGGGGCTCTGATCGGCTCGTCTGCATGCAGCTGAACGATAAAACTTCAGGAAAATACTGGAGCATTGGAGCCTGGTTGAAGGTAAAAGTGGGGTCACATGATCACAGGTGTCACGATCCACTTCCCTTCTTCGTGTCCACTGACTTCTGAACTTCTCTTCGCTGGTTGGGTCCAGTGGTTTTGTCCAGTCGTAACTTCCTGTTTTATTTTGTAGGGGTTGCGTCTTGTTTGCGCCTCACTTCCTGCCTTTGTGTGTTTTCCCGCCCATGAAATCGTCTGCACCTGTTTCTCATTTGCTTCACCTGTCCTCGTTAGCCCCGCCTCGTCCTCAGAGTTTCTCCAACCAATCAGCTCGTCTGTTCCTTCGTTAGTTCAGTTTGTTCTTCTGTTTCTGAGTTCCTGTTTGTTGGTGCCTGATATCTGACATTTTACTGTGACACAGACACAAACATCTCTTTCATTAGACCCTGAAGGTGCCGCAGCACAGAGCCTTCAGTCGTGACCGCTGAAGCTGCTCCTTCAAATATTAGAGTTTCACTGAGTTCTGTTCTAGTTTCAGCAGCGAGCGGCTGATTGAATGTGACGAAATGCAGAAATGACAAAACTGCTGAACTCATCTGGACACAATTCAAAACTGAGCTTCTGTTGTGATGTTTTTAATCCCTAAACACTAACTAACCCTCTTCACATCAACAGGCTCCTGAGCAAAGGTCTTCTCCTGATGTCCTGAAGTACAACTTCTCCATGCTCAGTGATTAAAAACAGAACCTCTCAGATAGTTAGTTAGTTAGTCAGTCAATTAGTTAGTCAGTCAATTAGTTAGTTAGTCAGTTATTAGTTAGTTAGTCGGTCGGTTAGTCAGTTAGATAGTTAGTTAGTTAGTTAGTTAGCCTATCAGATTTAGTTCTCTGGTGTTTAGTTTGGACCTCAGTGGTGAAGCTGTTATTTCTGACTGGACCTGAACGCTCCGCTGTGGGACAGGGGACTTCCTGTGATTTCTGCCAAAATAAAAGCTCTTTAGTCAGCGTCCTTCAGCTTCCTGTCCCTCCTGCTGCGGTGATGTAACTCCATCTGACCATGAAGCTCATTCATGTTGATCGAAAGCTCCAGAACAAACACACATTACTCAACAGCTTGGAGAAGGTTGAGGATAAGATCACCTCCTTCTGTCCTGAACTTTCTACCTCACATTTGTTCAGTCAGTCAGATTAAATGTTCGGTATGAAATGAATAATCCCGGATTAAAAACATCATAAATCTGATGGCTGATATCTGATCATGTTTGTGACGTTTGGTATTGATCGACTGACTGCTCACATTTTGTCTGGAGAAGAAATCAGAGGAAAGTCTGAGACACACACACACACACACACACACACACACACACACACGTCTTTGTAGGTCAGTTTAAGACAATGAAGAGCACGTGGAGACGGAGGTGGTGTCCATGGCAACCATCAGTGTGCTGAGGTCACATCAGGGCGTCATGGCGACCAGGAGAGCTCCCCGGGCGCGACATTTCCATCCAGAGAGCAGAGTGTGTGTGTGTGTGTGTGTGTGTGTGTGTGTGTGTGTGTGTGTGTGACTCTAATTGGCAGAACTTTCTGTCAATCACAAAGGTAGAAGGGTGGTCACACCTGACTTCACCAGCATGATTGACAGGCCCAGGGGACCAATCACAGAGCCAGACTGGCTTCACACCACCTGGAGGGCCCCCCCCCGACACACACACACACACACACACACACACACACTCCCCCGCCTCCCTGCAGCTCAACTTCAGCCTCTCAGACTGTTCTTCATATTTTTAAAAGGATGCTGAACTTTTCTCAGTTTCATCCATCCATCATCCCTCCTCCTCCTCCCCTCTCCTCCCTCTCTGTTTCCTCCTCCCCTCTCCTCCCTCTCTGTTTCCTCCTCCCTCTCTGTTTCCTCCTCTCGAGTCAATCACAGCAGGATAGATCTAGATGGATAAATAAATCAATTGGTTCAACGACTGATCAGGAGCTAATCAGTCATCAATACAAAGATAAATGAGACGATAGACTGATTGAAGCACAGACGGATCAATCAGCTGCTCTGAAGTCTTTTCTCACTCATTCTGCTTCACTGACTTCTGGAACCTTCTAGCTGAGGTTGGACACATTTTAGGGACATGAAGAAGAAGAAGGTCCTCCAAGAGACGACGTCACCAGAAGAAGAAACAGCAGCGAGGACGCAGCGTTTAGAGATCAGAGGTCAGAGGTCAGCAAACATTTTGAAGAAAACAAGTTGACGTTAGTGTGTTTTCTTACCGACTGTTTATTTTCAGGTGTGTGAGGAACAATAAAAGATTATTAGCAGGAGAAGAAGAGAGAAGAAGAGCTGCCACAGAGTGACGAAGCAGCAGCAGTTGATTAAAAATTAATGGCAAACAATAGTCAGTAATAAAGTAGAAATTGCTCGTCATTAAAAACGTGGAGGTATTTTTTATTATTTACTATCGAGGCGTCTTCGCTCTCTGCCTCCACCTCCTGACACATTAATTAAAATGCATTAACGCTCTCTGAAACCTCAGCGGTTAATTTGGTGGGGAGTAATTGGAGCGAGCGATAGCGTTCGGTCCCAGCAGATCCATTAAGTCACAGACACACACCGTCCACCCGTCTGACAGCAGAACACACACCAGGCCCGGCGTCCAGACGAACACGGTCCGGTCATGATCCAGGCTTTATGAAGCAGACGGACACGCGGCTGCAGCTTGTAACCGCCGCGGTCGTTATCGATTAGCCAGACCTTTTAGAACGGGCTCAGACGTGAGGCTACAAAATAAAAGCGTTAAACACGAAGCTAACGTCTCTGTGAGGCTGTTTTAGGGGACAGAGGCTGTGAGCTAAATGCTAACATGCGCACTAGGTTGCTAATGCTAATATGCTAATATGCTAATGATTAGCAAGTAAAACATGGTGGACATGACCCTGTGTGTGTGTGTGTGTGTGTGCTGCCTTTAACCGTCAGCGTTGGTTTAACTTTTACTATTGGTGCCTTTACATGTTGTCCAAATAATCTGAAAAATGAGTTACTGATAAATGTCATGATGTGTAGTTTTGTGTCTTGTAGTTGTGTGTCTTGTAGTTTTGTGTCTTGTAGTTTTGTGTCTTGTAGTTTTGTGTCTTGTGTCTCAGAGAAGCAAATGAAGCTATTTGAGAACTGAAGACACAAACTTTGAATCTGCAGGAATTAATGAAGACTACTGATCTGAAGAATGAGTCATCTGAGGGACTGATTCATAATTTCAGGGTCAAATTTCTCTCCTGATGGAACAATTGATGGACCCCCCCCCCCCCCCCCCCCCCCCCCCCCAGCAGCTCTGTAGATTTAATCTGTTTGCTTTATTTATCTCAACACTCAGATTTGCATTATGTGATATCTAAGCTGCAACATCTGCAGCACTGGAGGCCATTTAAGCCACATAAAGTGCAATCTGCTGCTCATTTCTGTGTTTAAGGCCTTTAAATGGACATTATGGTGTTGGTTTTACTGTTAGAGGCTCAGTAATGAAAGCAGATTTGACAGATTGGGAAAAGTGAGGCGTAAAGTGGAGATGTGTGGGTTGGCTGGGAGGAAGGGCAGCAAAACAAACACTGGATGATTCCCGTCTATTTATTGTGTGTAAATTGTCCATTTGTGTCTCCGTTCTCTTTGTGCGTGCCGTGAAATGAGTGACGGCTCAGCGTTAGCGCACTGACTGACAGTTCAGAGAAAAAATGACAGTATTCATTAGATGAAACACTTTGTGAGCTCGAAGTAACAGAAGAGAGACACAAAAACATCAAAACAGGTTGTTTGTACATGAAAAAATGACAAAAATTATAATGAAGAACTCAAGTGAGAATTAAAACACAGGAGACTGTAAAAAAAAAGAAGAGTTTTAATGTGTTTCAAAGGAGTCAGCAGGGAAAAAATCACTGTCAAATCTGATGAAACAGATTTTTATAAACACACAATTATTTCAGACTCGTGGCTTCACTGCATGTGTCATTTTATTTTTTCCCATTTTCCCTCTCCGTCCCCACGGCTGCGTGTTTTTTTTATGTTTTATGTTTCAGATCTTTCTTCTTCCATCAGTAAATTAAAGTTTCAACTAACATGACTGCTGTTTCCCAAATCAAATCAAATTTAAATTATATCAAATCAAGTTTAAACACCAGCCAGCAGGACGTCAAACACTTTGAAACACTCTTTGATTTTCTGGAGACTAAACAGCACAAACACTCAGAAAAGTCTCATCTCACACTGAAACACTCCTGCCAGTAAAGGGTTAATCCCAAAAGGAAGCGCGTCATGCTGCTTTTTATTCTTAATAACCTGCTAAAGAAGAACATGCTACAGCTGCTACTATGAATTACAATCTGAGTTATTTGGTCTGTTTGATGGAGACGGAGAACGTTAATGAACATCTGCATAAAAATACAAGATGTAAACATGCTGAAGTTAGCAAGAACGCTAATTGACCTCAGTAGACTGTCGGCAGGTAACAATAATAAGGTGGTGATGGTGTGTGTCCGAACACAAACTGATTTCAAAATACGTAAAACATGACTCTGTTTTAAACATTTACATAAAAATCTACTCATATTAAAGACTTGATAGAAACAAGTGATAGTTTGGGTACA
This sequence comes from Pempheris klunzingeri, assembly GCF_042242105.1. Classification (NCBI taxonomy): domain Eukaryota; kingdom Metazoa; phylum Chordata; class Actinopteri; order Acropomatiformes; family Pempheridae; genus Pempheris; species Pempheris klunzingeri. The sequence goes on from NC_092020.1 coordinate 26,878,626, forward strand.
GAAACACACAGTGTGTGTGGCAGATGTTAATTTGAGCTACAACACATTTTTTCACACCAAGGTTGAGGGAACTAATCCTTTAACTGTCCTCAGATCCAAAATAACCCTTTAAAGCACCAAAGTCCCACAATAACACAAACTGCAGCAGACCAGCCGCTCCGGACTTCTGTGAGCTAAAATTAGTGGTTTTGTGAATGGAGTCTGGTGTGTTCGCAGGAAGCGACCAGCGGTTGTCTGAAACAATAAATAACGGCATTGAAACGAGTAAAGACGATTAGAAAAACTGTGTGTTCGTCATTTAATCACGTTACAATCCCTCTGTTTGATTTGGAGTCGGACTAATTCCCCGGGAACTGGCGAGGAAACGGTGTGACGGAGCAGCGAGTTGTGATTCCTGCTACGTCCCGGTTGGTGCAGCTGGATGAGCTCCACCGTCACACTGCAGGAATAATAAGAGCCAGAATGTGCCCCTGAACTCCCTCTGAGATAAGTGCAGCTCTGAACGTGCCGCTGTCGGCTTCTGTTCAAACTTTGAGATTGAAGATCGAAGCATTTTTTCATATGAAAGTCCTGATTCAGCGAGAAGGGGCGTCCGTCCCGCCAGAAAAGGGGCCTCCTAGAAGAAGGAGGAAGAGATGAGGAAGTCATGATGATTTTTTTATTTTCATATAAATTTCTCGCACACATTTTCGCCTTTGAACGTCCTCCGAGCCGCACCATTCAGAGAGCACGATGAGACGGCGATGGCGTGTCTGATAGCTCCGCCGCCGCCAGCCAGCGTATTAAGTGGCTCCAGTGTGGTTTGGACGCCGCTGGAGCTTCTGGACCGATAAGAGCTGAAGATCTGAGGAGACAGAGGCCGAGAGACGGAGCCGGAGAGGGGGCGGGGGGGTGAGACAAGAGTTTTAATGCTTATGCCAGCAGGTTGAAAAATGATTATCTTGCTGTCTGGTTGTGACGGTGTGTGTGGAGGCCTGACAGCAGCCAGCGGCTTCGCTCATTAATAAGGAGGAACACTGAATGTGTGTGTGAGAGTGTAATGTTCTCAACTAAAGCCTGACGTGCCCTTTACCGCCGGCAGAGCACCAAACTCACCGCTGTAGTCAGATTTGAATATTTCATCACATTGTGCTGCTCCGCGTCAGGCCGGAGTTTATGGATGTGGTAGTTTGTGCGCTACGTGCTGCACACCGTGTCCCCAGTCCTTAAAATAACCTTATTTCTAGATGAAGCTCTCTTTGATTAACGTCACACCATCTTAAAATTAGTTAAGGGAGATATTAATGGAGAAGGAGAATGCATTAATATTGCAGGACTGGAAAGCTGCACTTCCATAGATTCACTTATTTTATTCACCTCGACTGCAGAGAAGAAGGCTTTTATTTGAACTTTCCCTCCTGATGTAAGTATTTGTATATGTGGCTCCTTTAAAAGTCTTTAAATCACATTTACTAATTACTCTTAAGTCCTGTTTCGTAAGGATCTGTTGTCCTTTTACAGGATTTGAGGTTTCTGCGATTTCTGTTGGCAAACGTGGAGGTGCTAGCTAGTTAGCTAACCTGCTAACGCCCCAGTTTCAATCAATCAATAAATCTTTTTTCTATAGTGCTAATTCTCAACAGACGTCATCTGAAGACACTTTCCATAAAGAGCAGGTCTGAGCAACAACAAAACAATGAAGATAAACTCAACAAAAATGTATAGAAATCACTAGAGATCAATATTAATAGCAACAGTAAATATACTTGTTTTAAAAAATGTTTTAAAAAATGATAGTATTTTACTATTTGAACTAATTTAATGATGCAGTCCCACTAAACCACCAGTATTAAACCAAACTGTGGCTACGGCCCAGTGAAAGACTGCTTTGTCATTCATTAATTAATAAGACTAATTAACACTCAGATTATATCAACACATTTTACAAACCAGCGAACACACAGTTAGATTTATACGTATTAAAACCGTCCAGTTATCAGACGCAGCAGCAGCAGTCTTACCTGCTTCCTGCTGTGGTTTACTGTTAGCGGTTAACGGTTTCTGTCCAGCGCAGCGTTTAAGGCGTCTCCGTTACCTCAGGACTGTCCTCTGTGAGAGCCGCTCCAGTCGTCTATCAGCATTTATCTCCCTTCTGTTTCCTCTTGTCTTGACGGGCCTCTTAATTCAGTCTACCAACAAATTATACTGAGAACGAAGCTGGGACTCGTCCTGTGGTCCTTTATGTTTACCTCCCTGGAATATTACAGAGCTATTATTCCATAAAGTTATTCTTTTCTTGGGAATATCTCATGAATTTCATTGGTTACACCATATTGAAACTTGACAGGCTTAACAACCAACCCCCCCCAGGAAGGTTTCCAGGCTTCAAAGCCAATTCGACCTGATGCCAAACCGTGTAATTACAACAATGGCTTCTGTCACATGACACCATTGGTGCCAGAAACACTTTTTTCCACAGACTCACATTGTAGAAGAAACGTCTGGAAACGACTCATTTCACCATCAGGACTGGATTCATTCAGAGCCAAAACATAGTTTACCTCTAGAAGAGCCACAGGATTTAAGAACTCTGTCCCCCACTGCATTTAGCAGAGGGCTAACAGGACGTTAGCAGAGGGCTAACAGGACGTTAGCGGAGGGCTAACAGGAAGTTAGCAGAGGGCTAACACAAGTTAGCGGAGGGCTAACAGGACGTTGGCGAGCTCAGCAGGTCTGAGACGCTCGTTCACGATGATCTACGAACCCAGCGACTTTTGCGAAGGATCAAGTGTCCAACTTCATCAATATTTAGCCAAAAGACGAGCTGCAAAAAGTCCATCGATCATCAATCAATCGTCGGTCCAACCTGCAGGAGGAAGATCAGAAGACGTCACACGTCTTAAATTAACAATGAAACATACAGCAGCGCTCTGAATGACTTCCTGCTTGTTTCACCTTCATGTCACCTCATGTTGATCTATATCGTCCTGATTAAGATCATTAAAGAATCTAATTAATAAAATAAAAGTCTTTAACTGTCATTTATCTGTATGTATCAGCACGTTTAACTGTAAGTAAAGTTATTCTCAGTCTAACACAGTGAATGTGAGCGATGTCCCTGATGGTGGAACGGGAACTCCAATATACTGTAGAAAATGTACTTTATACCCTGCAGTCACTTCATCACTTTAATTACTTTCACTAAGAATTCATCAAGTAATTTGACTTGGTTTTAATTATAATCTTACCTTCTAAATGTTCCCGTTTCTAATCTTCCTCAGCTGATCTTAAACGTATTATTTCATTTTCTGTGTCCAGAGGAGACGTGAGGTTTGTGGTAGCGGCTGTTTGCTGGGCACAGCCTGAACAGCTAATCCTCCCACTATAAAGGTCTGCGTAACCTTTCTAACACAATTTCACAAAAGACTGCTCTGTTTGTTCTGCTCTCAGAAATAAAGCTAATTATAAAAACCCGCCCAAACGTCTTGACCTTTCCCTCCGGGTAATTACAGCTTCTCATTTCTGTCTTTTCTTTATTTTCTTTATTTTTTCCTCTTCTGTCCCCGCCGTGTTTGTCTTCAGCGCCTCCTCCTCCTCCTCCTCCTCCATCAGCTGGACAGTCAGATGGAAAAAGAGGAAAAGATCTGAGGTTTGATTTCAGCTTCTGTCCTTACTGAGCATTTATTCTGTTAAAGTCTCACCAGGTTTGAGCTGTGACACAGCGGGGGCTTTATTCTGCCATACGTTCATTTCAGCTCAACTATGAATTATTCTGTTAAAAACACCAGCAGGCAGAATAAAACCAGCTGAGCTGTGTGAGTGTGGACACACGTTTGATTCCATAGTTTCATACAGAAACATGCAGCACGGAAGAGACGTCTGCAGGGACCTGATAGGAGGCTCGCAGAGCGTCTCAGGCCTGCAGAGCCAGCTAACTTCCTGTTAGCCCTGTGCTAACTTCCTGTTAGCCCTGTGCTAACTTCCTGTTGCAGCTCTTCTTGACTTCCTGAATGTTTTCAGTGATGGTGAAATGAGTCATGTGACGCTCTGATCTCCTTCACCATGTGAGTCAGTGGACGCCACTCATCACGTCTCCGGTCACCGGGTAGATTTACTAAAACCTGCAAACAGCCCAGAGGCAAATTTTCTGTCAGACCACCTGAACTTCAGCATGACGAAGGTTATTATGGGATGTTTAACCAAAGGCACCATAATAAAAGTCACAAGGTGTTCCTGATTTCTGCATTTCTGGTTTTCAAACGCCTCCTTCGACCAATCACGTGGTGCGAAGCGGAGCTCTGAACATGATGGAACAAACTCTTCCTTTAAGCTCGGGGTTCAGATCCAACGAGGCCGATTGAGATAATGAAGTTTGACTCCACTGACTGAAAGCTTCTGCTTCAGTCTGACTAATCACTTCTGCTCCACGTCCCTGTGGGCGTGGGGTGTTTCACCGCTGATTAATATTCCACTTCTTTTGTCTTTTATCAGCACTTTTAATTCAGGCTTTGTTGTGCTTTTAGTGAATCGCAGCAGGATTCTTAGTGGTCGTAAAGAAACCAGAGGCTCTTTAGTCGATAAACATGATAAACAGGAACAACAGGTAGCGAAGGAAGGCTGGAGCTCTGCGTCTCACAGTGAAACGGCCGACGAGTGCCAGCTCACTGCCGTCGGACCGGGAGAGGCCTGCTGGGAGGACGAGGAACAGCGGGACAAACTCATTTCAATTGAAATGTAAATTTAATTCATATCAAGTAACACATGCAGGTCAATGCTGCAGAGCTGTAAGATTAAACAGAGCAGCTTCACAGGTGACACTAATCCGCTGAGCAGATAAAGACAGCATGTGGAAATACAGCAGCGCGTCACAGCCGCCAGTGTTTGTGAGACACGTGAACACAGAGCAGCACAGCGTCTGCTCGCAGCCAAACACCAGCTGTACATTCAGAAAACACAACGCTCACACCAACACGCAGGAAGTTCTGCAGCTGCTGAGGGCAACTAAACCAAATCACGGCCATAAAGCACAGCGAGCATGTTCTGTACTGCCTCCTGGATGAAACTCCAGACTGCTGGTGATAATCTGGAGGATGTCGGATCTGAAAAGTATTGATTGTTGTTGACTTCAGTCTGACTGGAGTCCACAAAGTAAAACTGCAGACACACACAGCAGCACATTGATGACTGTTAACCAAATGTGTCGTCTTGTCTTCTTCTGGTGGGACAGCAGATGAATTTATTCCATGAATCCACAGATGGATTACTGAACGGGCCCAAAGGAGGGCGACAGACAGACAGACAGACAGTCAGACAGACAGTCAGACAGACAGACAGACAGACAGACAGACACAAGATGCAAAACTACCAAAAACAGACATGAAAAGACACAAAACTACAGAAAAGAGACAGAAAACAGCCGTCAGGATGTCAGAGTGTGTGTGTGTGTGTGTGTGTGTGTGTGTTAGGTGATGTGTGTGTGTGTGTGTGTGTGTGTGTGTGTGTTACGTGGTGTGTGTGTGTGTGTGTGTGTGTGTTACGTGGTGTGTGTGTGTGTGTGTGTGTGTGTGTGTGTGTGTGTGTTACGTGGTGTGTGTGTGTGTGTGTGTTAGGTGATGTGTGTGTGTGTGTGTGTGTGTGTGTGTTAGGTGGTGTGTGTGTGTGTGTGTGTGTGTGTGTGTGTGTGTTAGATGGTGTGTGTGTGTGTGTGTGTGTGTGTGTTAGGTGGTGTGTGTGTGTGTGTTAGGTGGTGTGTGTGTGTGTGTTAGATGGTGTGTGTGTGTGTGTTAGGTGGTGTGTGTGTGTGTGTGTGTGTGTGTGTGTGTTCCAGCGCTCCATGTTCTATTATTATCATCTCTTCACTGTGTAGGCGTCCATTAGGCAAACTCATATGCAGATTCCTCCATTTGCACGGATCATAAACTCCTTCAGACCTTCTGCTACATCATCTTCATCACCATCATCATCACCTCCCTCATCATCATCACCTCCATCATCATCATCACCTCCATCATCTTCATCGTCCATCATCCATCGTCTCCATCAGCGGCGGCCGGCGGTGAGCTGAACATCACGGGAAGTAAATTTGTGCCCCGATTCGCTCAGCGATGCTTTCATCAGTTTTCACCTGCGGTGCCATTTAGTGAGGGCGTCATGTGATCACAACCCCCCCGACAGGAGGACATGTGATGTCATCAGCCGCAGCACGCCAACATCACGCCTCATTTAAATTTCTAGTTTAGTTTTAGTGACATGAAGAAGAGTCAGACTGAGAGCGACAAGGAGATGAAACAGCTCCACTCGTTTCACGTGAGATTAAACTGAACTTCATTCTTTGACTTTGATGTGAAACAGGAAGTACAGAGAGGAGCCGCGGGAACAAAGGACGACCACACCTGTTCCAGCTACACCTGCAGTGACAGCGACAGTCGCTCAACGGATCCAGAAGCATTTAGAGCTCACAGATCTTCGTCAGGTTCCTTCTCGCCTTCTTTCTTTGGTGCTGTGATGTTGAAAGTATCGGCCGCCTCTCTGAGGAGAAGCAAACGCCTCCTTCAGCGGCCTCACACTGTTTCTAATCAGCCAATATGGCCGCCACACGCAGACACACCGGTGCTCAGCGCTAAAGGTGTATTCACCAGATTAGTTTGATTCATTCACGTCGTCATCACCTGCCGCGATGTCGCCTCTTCTCACATCTAATCGTGTCTTTGCTCTGACTTTGGTGGAAACACACCCTAACAGGCTCCATGTTCTGTAGTTTGTTAGCACGCTAACATTAGCCACTTAGCAGTAAGCACAAAGTGCAGAATAACACACACACACACACACACACACACACCCCATCCCACCAAAGCGTAACGTGTTGTACGCAAACTAGTGTAAAATCTGTGGTCTGTTAAAGACACCTGGATGAGTTAGTGACTCATCTCCAGTCTGTATCAGACCCACAATGCAAAGCACTGACATAAAGAAAGATTCATAAACTTTCACTTATTCCCCCTCAATCTGTTTCTGATCTAATCTGAGGTAGAAATCAGCCTCCAGCTGCTGATATGGTTCGTTAGCCTGTTAGCTCACATTAGCTAACATTAGCTAACATTAGCTCACATTAGCTAACATTAGCTAACATTAGCTCACAGCTCGCTGCACACGGTCTGTGGCTTTAATGTTACTGAAGTGAAGATGTGTCAGACACGTCAGTGTGTCTGTGGTCCGTTAGCTCGTCTGTAGCTGCTCTGTGTGTGTTATATTATCTCCAGATAACTGTTGATAACTGGATGTTTCATGTTTCATATAACTGGAGGACAGTTTTCTCTGAATGACTGAAAAGTCAGACATTAATAAACTTTATTATTATAATTAAATATTATTGTAATTGATTATATCAATGAATAGATCTGAAAACAAAAGGTTGTATTTCCTGTTTAAATAACTAATATCTGTGTATTTAAATGTGATATATTACAGTAGATGTATACAGTACTCATAGATCTACAGTTTTCATATAATTAGCATGTTTTGCTGACTGTCCTCCGACCAGCAGGGGGCGACAGCAGAGAGATCAGAGAAAACAGCTTCATTACACCTGCAGCAGAGAGAAAGAAACCAGCGTACCAGTTTAATACACACATCAGTCTGTAGCTTGATGTTCAGACGGCGCGTGTTGACCTGAACATGGATGTTTGTTATGGAGGATAAAGGCTCAGTCAGACACGTGTTCAGAGGAAGACGTTGGTGTGAATGAACTCAGAGATGAAGAGCAGAACGTGTTTCCGCTTCAAATGAAGTCCTTTCTGTTGCACTCCTGACAGCCGCTCACTTGTTTTCAGTAAACAAGTGTGATTTAACTTGACAACAGGCTGTTGTTGGATCTAAGCAGGCGTCAGCGGCTGGATGAGTGTTTGGATGAACGCAGGCGCCGCTTCATGTGGCTTCCTGTTCTACTATTGGCCGTGGGTGGACGACAGCGCCGCTAATTAATGCAGCCATCAGCGCTGAGTATTGCTCTGTGAAACGATTATCCACAAACACGCAGCCTGGTCGCAGGGATAAAACGTCTATTAACGTTTTTCTAATTGTTCCCTCACATTTCAAACCACCGATGCTCTGCAGACGTTTGCTCCCTGAAAGCACCAGTCGGAGGTGAAGTGTTTCAGGTGTGTCAGTGGTCAGGTAAGGTTAGAAATCAGACCTGCAGGAGCCTCTCACACACACACACACACACACACACACACACTGACCTGCAGTCTGTTTAATGTACTGGATTAAAACATTTCACCTGTTTACCCCTCTGAAATCTCGCTGCTGCTTCTTCTTCTGGTGACGTCATTTCTTGGAGGACCTTCTTCTTCTTCATGTCCCTAAAATGTGTCCAACCTCAGCTAGAAGGTTCCAGAAGTCACTAAAGCAGAATGACTCTTTTCAGGCTGAAACTAGACAAGACTGTAATAGAAGGACTTTAGATATCCACCCCCCCCCCCTCACCAAACATTACTCATGTTTTGCAGCGTTCAGTAGAAGCCTGAGCTCCAGAAGAGCAGCAGCAGCATCATCTGGTGAGTCCTGGTGAGTCCTGGTAGTCCGCAGACCTCCCTCCTCCATCCCACCCACCGCTAACATCACCACTAACATCACAGACCGAAGAGCCTTTCCACATTTCAGCCGTGAGACTTTTATTTGTGACGTTGTGGTTCAGCTCAGGGAGGAAGTGAGTGAACATCAACAGCAATGGGCTAAAGAATCAGCGATGGTGAAAACAGGACAGAATCCGACGCTCCCTCAGGTCTGTGAGACACGCTGCCATGTGGTGAAACGTCCCACCGGTGGCTAACAAACCCAGCTAACGTTAGTGAGCTAAATAAAGATTTACACAACATGTTCTGACACTTCGGCTTCTAATTTAAAGTCTGACAGCTCATTACTTTCACTGAGGGTGAAAATGTGTGAAACAAAACTGAACAAAATGGATCTGAAGCTTTTTCTTCCATCATCTTTCCACCGACACCTTCGATAGGAATTGTAGAAAGAGGACTTTAGCTCTCCGACCCCCCCCTCACCAGACATTACTCATGTTTCAGTAGAAGCCTGAGCTCCTTCTCCCCCTCCAGCAGCAGCAGCATCATCTGGTGAGTCCTGGTGGTCCGCAGACCTCCCTCCTCCATCCCACCCTTCATCATCATCGCCCCCCCCCACCTTAACATCTTCATCGATTTCCACAGAGCAGATTCCTCCCTGTGAACAGTTCCCTCGTTGTACGGCGAGCGCTCGGCTCTGGCAGCTGAGGCCTGGTAGCCCGCGGCGGTCGTCTGGCGTGGACGGACACACGGAGCAGACAATGAGTGGCCTCAGAGCAGCGGCAGATGTCTGAGCGATTGCTGCAGACGCTGTCTTTCATTAGCCGGCCCTGGTCACAGCCGCTGCCCCCGATCGGATGGAAAATAGATTTAAAGAAAGGAAGAAGAGGAGCGCTGTTCTTGGAGTTCAAGTGGCAGTTTGCACAATGTGTGCTGCTGCAGATGAGAGCGTTTCTGCAGCAAACAGGAGCTGAAGAAAGAGCAGGAGGCTTTCATTTGGCCGTCAGGGACCTGGAGATTAAACTGCTGTTGGAGCTGCCGGCAAACTGATTTGTACTTTTAGCGGAAAAATATTCATGAGTTCAGCTTTCACATAACGACCCGTCAGATGGAAACAGTGAAAAGCAGCCTCCCCCCGTCCTCCGCTGGCCGAGCTCCTCTGATCATTATTGTGCTGATGTTCATGGTCACTGCGCCGCTTTAAACGCTTGTTTGTAGCCCGGAGTTTGATGTCAGAAAGTACATGTGAGCTAATGAGGACATGAGTATTCCTACTGTACGGCCTATTAGAGGAGAAACCCAGCAGACAGACGCTCAGACGCAGCAGGACAGAAGACGAGAGGCCGACCTCTGACCTCTGACCGCTGACCTCCAGACCTCCAGACCTCCGGACCGTAGCCGACCTCCCTTCGTCTTTTACAGTGAACGTGTTGGTCTCCGGTGTGGGAGCAGATATCAGATATCAGAGATAATCATCGTTTCATTTCATGGTTGTATTAATGCAGAAAAGTGAGAAATATAACAACATAAAGTGGAAACAGTTTGTAATTAAGAGAAGTAAATGAGTCCAGCTTCAGTTCGTCCCTCCTGGACCATCAGTGGGTCGGTGCTCAAGTACTGATGTTGGTCATTTTGGTTTAAAGTGAGTTTAAAGAGTATTTTCACCAACAACACCGTAAAAACAAAGACTTCATTTATTCTATATTAGAGTCTGTCCTGTTAGACTCTCTCCCAAATCATATTAAACAACAAAACAATATGTATGGCTGTTAAAATACCCTAACGGAGTGTTAATTAAGGAGAAACTTTAATAATTAAAGAGCATTCTTTGGAGGACTGAAACCTGACGCGGGGGGAAAAACATTTAATGAACTAAAGTTAAATAAAAACAGTAAAGACAGTTTTGGAGTGAACGTCTCCAGGACTGGGTTAGTTAAGGGTCATGTGGGGAGGTTAGTTTAGTTTTGGGTTAGTCGGCTGCCTTCACTAACTGTTCACTAACACCGACAGACCAGCCCCCCCAGATGTGACTGTGTTTATTATCTAGTTTATTATTTGTAGTCTAGTTTGTTTGGTTCTCGGGTCCCTGCAGATGTTCTGAGGTCTCCTCCAGTCGTTGTTTCCTGTTTTATTTTGTAGGAGTCCTGTCTAATTTACCTCATTTCCTGTCCTGGTCCTCGTTGGGTTCACCTGTCCCTGGTTCGGTCTGTGGCTCCTCTGAACCTGCTGCTGTTTGGTGGTTTGTAGAGGGTTTTTCTTATTAAACTCTTGAAACTAATAAAAATTAAAGTCAAACTGAAGCCAGTGAACACAACACACACCTGTCCTCACCTGGACACTCAAACGCCTCGTTGACCTGACGTCTCTGTAATGACACACGTCTCTAATCAAAGCCAAGAAACACACGAGGACAATGTTTGAGTTATTCAGGTTGGTCACCAGGTGTGTGTGTGTGTGTGTGTGTGTGTGTGTGTGAGCACGTATCAGTAATCAGCACTGTTTAATTAAATGTAAGTAATAAAAAATAAACCTCAAATGTGAGAATATAGATTTTTTAAAAAACTTTAAAAAACAAAATCACAATTAGACCCAACATGCTTGTTGGGTCTACAAACGGCCACCGTGGCATCTCGCCATCACACTCTTCGCCTCTTCTGCTGGTGCTCTGCCGATGTTTGAGGAGAAGCTGTCTGGTGTAAAAGCAGTTCTGATCAGGTTCTGATCACTGGAGTGGTCCAATCAATCAGATCTTCTGCAGATCAGATGGTCTGTTATAGGAGGCGAAGGTCCCATCTGGTCACGTGAGTGTTGAACTAAAAACCATGTGGACAGTAAGTAGTAGTAGTTCAGAGGTGCATTGTAGGATTCTTCTTCTTCTTCTTCTGTGACATTATGGTTTCAGCTTCACCATGTCGCTCTGTGTCACTTAGTTTCTTCTTCAAACATTACTGGAGTCTGTCAGACTGAAGGAGACGTCCTTCACTCCACAGATCTGAACATCAAACTGCTCGTCGGCTGTTTGCTGAGCGACGCCTCACCTCTCACATCGAGGAGCTAAAAACAGCGGAGCCTCCCTTTAATCTGAGCCTGGACGGAGGCTCGTGAAAACACGTGTCTGCTCCGGGAAACACACTCAGCATCTTCGGATTAAAGCGAAGTGATCGCAGACCCGCCGAGGTTATTTGAACCTTTATTACTTTTCCCCGTGTGAGTCTGCTGTCAGAGCCGGTTAGCCTCCGCTCCCACCTACGTCGGTGTTGGAGGATTTGAATAATTCATCCTATCTGCGTTATTTATGTATTCACTTATTCATGAAGGCACTAATGCGTGTGTGTGGCGTGTTGGAGGTAAATGAAGCCATCGGCTGAGTTCCAGCTTTTATTTTGACCTTTTTTCCAGTAACAGTCTCGTGAAATCGGATTCTGTGCGAGTCGTCGCTCCACGAAGAGGCCGTGACCGATGCGTGTTGTGTGGCGGATGGGAGGACAGAGGAAGGCCTGTTCTGCCTTTTGTCTCCCCCCCCCTCCCTGACTGACTGACTGAGTGTCACCCCCACTCTGTCACCCCAAAAACAGGAAGTGTGTGTGTTTAGGCTCGGAGCCTGAGGCCAGGGCTTCCCTCCGCCACCGTCACTAATCTCATTTAGTGCCTCTGACAGCGGGCAGAAACAGACGGAGAGTAATCTGGAAAAAATGAGGGAGTGGAGGAGTCACGGCGGGGGGGGGGCAGATAAGGGCCGGAGTCAGGGAGCAGATAGCGGCGGCTCGGATAACATCGGAGCTGATCAGCAGCCGCACCGTTAGCACTGATGTGGTGATCTGAGGGTGTTAACATGACAGAGAAAATCCCCGAGTACAAATCCACTTTACCGCTGTAATCCTCACATCCAAACTGTTGCCCCGACGATCCGGCACGACGCTCCGTGGTTCAGGCCTGATCAATACGTCATCACAACTCAGCCGATCGGATTTCAACACGTACAAAGAGCAGAAATGAACAGCCAGAGAAAAGGGACATTTCATCCACTTGCTCCTTCTGACCTCCTTTATCATCCTCCTCCTCCTCATCCTCCTTCTTCACCCTCCTCCTCCTCTTCCTCCTCCTCCTCCTCCTCCTCCTTCACCTGATAGTTTACTTTTACCAAATGTGGTGTGTTTCGATCTCGTATGACTGGATTAATATGTGAGAAACACATTATATAAATTAGTTAATACATAAAGGGATTCTGCCCACAGGGACGCCAGAGGGCTTTTATTTTGAAAGGGAAATACGAAGTGTTTATTTAAACAATATATATATATATTTATTTTATATGTGACAAACAGAGAAGCTACAGTCTCACAACGACACACTGGATTATTTAACTGAAGCAAACATCAGAAAAAACTCCCAGAAACACAAAACAGGAGATTTCCTCTGAAGATCTTAATGGAAGTCAATGTGAAACTGTAAAAACTGTAAAAACAGAGTTAGAGTCCCCATTAAAGGAACAGTTCGTATACACACAGTCAAACACAGTAGATACAGTCTTAATGGTTTAAAAAGTTAAACTTCTTATTCCTCTCATGGTTTAGTCAGTGACTGAGGTGCATTGTGGGTAGTGTAGTCGTCAGGATTAGATAAGCTTGGATAAAATAGACGATACCTTTAAATAATTACATTCTGTTTATCAGGTCTTTTATTAAAGCTAAATATGGCAGCGGCTGGTTCTTTTTTTACCTGATAAGAGAAACGTAACTTTTAAAGTTTTCCATTAAATGATATTTTAAAACAGTAGAAACAGACAACTAGAGTGAATTCCTGCTGCAGGTGAATCACAAAGTTAATGCAAAGACATAAAAGACGTGAATTCAGTTTAAAATGTTCAACTTGAGCATAAAATCTCCACAGAAGCAGCTTCAGTGAACGTGTCCTAGAGGGGAATCTCTTATCAAGGATTTAAAACATCTGATCTCCAGCGCCTGACTTCCTGACACGGAGGACGAAGGCCTGGCAGATGTGTCCTCCTCTTCATCAGTGTGCCGTGAGCGGCTCGGGGTGAGGACATGTGAGGGGGAGACGGACGCTCGGTGTGCTCAGTTTGTGGTTTCAGGGTTTGAGTCGTTACCCTGGAGATGAGATCTGAGAGCGAGGAGAGCTGCGGGGAAATCCAACGGTGTGACTGATGGAATTAACCACAGGGAGGCTCCCCGGAAAACACTCGGCTAAATGACGCCTCAGTCATCAGCGACAGAGGATGATTACAGCGAGGGCTGAGAGAGAAGATGATCCGACAACAAACGGACGCTGCAGGAAGCAACATTTCATCAGTTATTTAGGCTCATAGAACTAGAAAACAGTTCAGATCTGCTGCAGCCGACGTTTGACCTACTTGTGTCAAACTTCTCCTGCTAACAGGCTCAAATCACAGAGGAAACAACAGGACTCATGTTCAAGCCTCTATTTAGGGGAGAACTCCACTGTTTCTCCCCCACCAGACTGCATTCACTAAAACAGGGATTTTAGCTCACAGGACACTGGAGCTGCTGCTCTGCTGCTGCCTCCATCAGTCAGTGTGTCTGAGCTACTGTGTGTTACACAGATATTGTGTTGGATCCAAACTAATTCTTTAAAACACCAAAGTCACACAACAAAACAAACAAACTTGAGATCAAAGTAGTGATTAATCATCAGCTCCCATGTTAAATCCCTGTTTTAGTGAATGTAGTCTGGTGTGTGTGCTGTTTGTGGTTAAACCAAAAGGATCTTCCAGGTCTCTCTCTGTAGGGATCCTTTCCACCAGCCGTTATATCGCTCTCTGCACACACACCAGACTACATTCACTAAAACAGGGATTTTAGCTCACAGTTAGCTTGTGTTGTTGTTAGCTTGGATCCAAACTAACTAACGAGGTCACACAAAGTAAAATCCCTGTTTTCGTCAATGGAGTCTGGTCACTTTTACAGGAGAGGACGGCGACCCCCCCAGGATATAGAGATCCTATATGGACATACATTTCTCTTCTCATGCTCCCCCAGGGGTCCCTGCACCACACTTTGGGAATCCTAATCCATAGATGGAGTGGAGGAGTCACCGTCATGCTCAGAGAGAGGATCATACACACACACTGACGCACTCATATGATATTATAGGATAAGGGAGGGGGGTGCTCCCACTGCCCCCCTCCTCCTGATAAATCTCCTCCTGCAGACAGCTGAGAGGACCACAAAGAAAACGAGTAAGGATGATGTAATAAAGGTCAGCATCTAATGGGAGGTGTGTGTGTGTGTGTGTGTGCAGTATCAGTCCCTCATCACCCTCCCCATGAATAAATGAAGGTGTGAAGCCTGAACCCAGTCGGGGGATTCCTGATCTGAGTGGCTCCACCGGTCGCTCCTGGATCGGGGAAGCTGCCTAAATCTTTGAGGGCCCCGTCAGCGGAGCCGGTGACCGAGAGGCCGCCGTCCATGGCGTCCGTGCGTGTGAGCGTGTTTCCGACGCCGTCGAGTGACTGGACGGCTCTTTTCTTTCCTCGGACAGTGAATTTATTCGTGTGGACCAGCGGTTCCTCAGGATGAAACCTGAGGAGCCTGAAGGCAGCACGATGGTGCGTTCACAGACACCAGAGATCGAGATGTTCTGGGAGGCCGACTTCAGCTCCAATAACCAAACGTCCATCAGGAGCCTGGTCACCTGGACACCAGACACCTGGTCTGGAGTTTTCTGCTCAGTCACATTTAAACTGAACGTTTCTCTCCAGTGAATTCATCTGGAAAACCAACATGTTTGTGAACTTCACTAAATAACTGGTGAAACCTTGACCTTGATGACGGGAAACAACAGACCAGCATGAACACTAACATTAACATCTAATCTGCTTCTTTCCTTTTTTTTATATTTGTTTTTAAACTTTCAGCTAAATAATTTGCACCATTTAATTCCACATGAATTATTCAGCAGCTTTTCACGACGCCGTGAGACTGAAGCAGGACGAGCTGAACGTCACTTAGAAGCTGCAGATCGTTTTTATAAAAACAGACATTTTTGCAGATTTACTGACGACAGCGAGTGATTTTTATCTGGGTTTTATCTCCCAATCAACTCCGAGCTGAAAAAAGTGCTGAACATCCTCCAAGATAAACCCTCTGATCGCTAAACGCTGCTGTTTCTTCTTCTGGTGACGTCGTTTCTTGGAGGATCTTCTTCTTCTTCATGTCCCTAAAATGTGTCCAACCTCAGCTAGAAGGTTCCAGAAGTCACTGAAGCAGAACGAGTGAGAAAAGACTTCAGACTGGGAGAAACATGGAGAAAATCCAGGAATCAGACATGTTGTTCATCAGAAAACTGCTCATGAGTTTGGTGTCAAAGCAGGAAAAAGGAGCAGATTTACTCTGAGAAGAAGAAGAAGA